>NC_133793.1:15798899-15985744 GCF_003597395.2 Chelonoidis abingdonii | reverse complement strand
GAGGGGGGAAGGTAAATCGTCCTCTCTGTTTTGTGTTTCAAGGGATTGAAGCAGGGAAATCTCCTAGTATCCCCAGGGCGGGAAAATCTGGGAGGAAGTAAAGAGCAGGAAGGGAAGTGGGTTATTTCCCTTGGTTTGAGACTCAGGGCATCTGAGTCTTGGGGGTCCCCCAGGGAAAGGTTTGGGGAGACCAGAGAGTTTATCAGGTACTCAGAGTCCTGATCGGTGGCAGCGAGATAAGATCCAAGCTGGTAATTAAGCTTGGAGGTTCATGCTAAGCACCCAGATTTTGGACGCTAAGGTCCAGATTTGAGAGAAAGGCTTATTATAGTCAGAGCCTGGTTGTTAGAGCACTCACCCAGGATCCAGTCCCCCTGCTCCGGCACCTAGAGGGAGGCAGCAGTGTGAATGTTCAGAGGAAGAAACATAGGTGGCTAGGGAACTTTTACTACAAAACGTAGGCACTGAGTTTAGGCACCTCCAGGGGTCAGCAGGAGTTTGTGCATCACAGTGGAGCCTAAAGAGGGATTTAAATGCCTAACTCTTGTTGTGCATCTAGGTCCAAGTGCTTGTTCTAGTTTTATGTTCTGCATTCTTCTAAGGGTCATACAAACAAAAACCTTCATCTCTTCTGAAACAGAAGTGAGCAGGAAGCACCGATAGGAATCTCTCTGACAGACCTATAACCCTTCTCTCTCCTGGCTTTGCCGACCTGAATCAACTGTGGAATCGCTTGCTCTAAAAGGGCACACTTCCATAATGTTCCCGTAATCAAAGAGTAGGGTTTGAATTTCAAAAGGCATGAAGTGCAATAAGGAACGGGGTAGTGCTGTTAGAAACCAATTGTGTAAGAACAAATTCACACAAGGCTAAAACATTTTAACTGCATTTCTTACCTTGCCACTTCTCATTGTATCCAAACTAACCAGGGGAAAGTAATTAAGGAATTACTTGGAGCTTGATATTGCACATCTGGGGAGAGAGAGTAGCAGGATGCTGAACTGCACAAGTCCGCGCATTCCCTGCTCTTAGTACAAACAGCGGAGAACAAAGCTGTCAATATTTTTAAGTAGAAATTCAGTGAGTTAGCCAGTTTAAGTCTTCCTGTGGTCAAGCCCAAACACAAGCTTGCGGCTGCCCAGCGATGAGTCGGTTAGGAAGGAACAGAATCCTTCTCCCACACTTCACTTTACACTTCCATTAGGATTCTGAAAAGTTCCCCAGTAGCAGATATTATGTCTTGAGTAGCTACAATCTAACCGGTTTCAGTGTTTTGATTTTTCTTCTTCAATTACTTTTAAGTTGCTGGTTCAAATCCTGCCTGCGAGAGCAGCAACTGGAAGTTGGGACCATCTGGTGGCTTTTCTGTGAGCCCCATGTGAAATGATTTCAGTCCACTTCCCAGTGAACAGATGCTCAAAAGCCCCCATTTTCAGCACAGGCCACAGATGGAATGGACATGTAAACTGCACTACTCCCTAACCCCTACATGTGGACACTCGGGATCAGTCTTGAGACCCAGATGCAGCGTGTGTGGGACACTTGTGCTACTGTTGCTCTTTCTGTCCCCATTCTAGGGATAATCACACAACTATGAGCTATAAACAAAAATATAATGAGAAAATAGTCTGCAGCACTCTGAGTCTTCACTGTGGTCCAGCAAAAACTACGAATCCTGTAAAGAAACACAAGCCAGAAAAGGGAAAACATCTAACACAGAAACCAGAATCAGCAGGAACAAATACTGTTCCTTAGTCTGTGCTAGCCCTACACTGTCTTTACGATGTCATGCTCTGTAACCTCTGAGCTGGCAGACAACCAGGACTCCACTTTGAAAGTTTGCTGCAACTGTGATGCAGAAAAAATCAGACACAATGTCATCTTGGTAACCCACTTGAAGACAGGAAGTGTGTGGAGTCTCGAATGTGCCACAGGTACGAAATGCAGACACCCACCAGTTTTGCAATAAACAGGAAACCATGTAACCAGTATCAAAAACAGAGCAGACTGAAAAAATAAAAACTAGAAAAACCCAGTGGCTCAGATTTTTCTAATTGTTTCCCAAGTGCTGTACACTTCATATGGCTCTTTTTTGGGTTGTTTTTTTTCCCCCATTGTTGAAGCTTGGTTTTTCTGAGAAAGTTCATGGCCATTTCCTCTGAACACCAAAGAAAAAGTCCTAGTCACTTGCTTGGCAAACCTGGCATTCATTAATAGTTGGGGAATTTTTTCCCTCTCAATGCCATTAGCCCGTCTAATTATATTTGCAGCAACATATTGGAGGAGGGGAAGATTTTTCCATGTGAACGGTGTTTTCCAATGCACAGCATACGTACGTTATCTAAAATATAGATCAGCAACTGCTTTAAAATTCCTGACCTACAAACCAGACCCTAGAGCACTGAGATAGCAGAGAGTCTCCTTAGTGCTCCTTGTGCTTCACAACTCCCTGTTCTAGCAGAATGGCCTGTCTCTTACATAGGAGTTACTTCAATCCTAGAGCACAAAAAACACATACTTTAAAACCTTCAGCGGGGAGATGAATCAGCTCCCACACACAGGTTAACAGTTGTGAAGGGAGGGATAGGGAATCTCATGTTCGTCTCTTCCGTATCAACACTGCAAAAGGAGTTTCTCTCCTCCACTCACTGGGGGTTTCATTTGGTTTCTAGGAGCATGAGGGGCAGAGGTCATAGGTTCTTAGGGTGACCAGACAGCAAGTCTGAAAAATCGGGATGGGGTAGAAGATAATAGGCACCTGTATAAGACAAATCTCCAAATATCAGGCCTGTCCTATAAAATCAGGACATCTGGTCACTCTAATTGGGCTGGAAAAATCATGGAGCAGGTCCTCTAGGAATCCATTTTGAAGCACTTGGAGGAAAGTGATCAAGAACAGTCAACATGGATTCACCAAGGGCAAGTCATGCCTGACCAACCTGATTGCCTTCTATGATGAGATAACTGGCTTTATGGATATGGGGAAAGCAGTGGACATGATATATCTTGACTTTAGTAAAGCTTTTGATATGGTCTCCCACAGTATTCTTGCCAGCAAGTTAAAGAAGTATGGGCTGGATGAATGGACTATAAGGTGGATAGAAAGCTGGCCAGATTGTTGGGCTTAACGGGCAGTGATCAACGTCTCGATGTCTAGTTGGCAGCCGATATCAAGCAGAGTAACCCAGAGGTCGGTCCTGGGGCCGGTTTTGTTCAATATCTTTATTAATGATCTGGATGATGGGATGGATTGCACCCTCAGCAAGTTAGCAGATGACACTAAGCTGAGGAGAGAGGTAGATATGCTGGAGGGTAGGGATAGAGTCCAGAGTGACCTGGACAAATTAGAAGATTGGGCCAAAAGAAACCTGATGAGGTTCAACAGGGACAAGTGCAGAGTCCTGCAGTTAGGAAGGAAGAATCCCATGCACTGCTACAGACTAGGGACCGAATGGCTAAGCGGCAGTTCTGCAGAAAAGGACCTGGGGATTACGGTGGACGAAAAGCTGGATATGAATCAGCACACACAGACAGGCCCCCACCCCGTTCCTCATCTGGAGTATTTTCCCTTCTGCTGCTGGAATTTATTCAGGGTTAGGATTAATTTTGGCTGGTGGGTAAATCTGCAATTGTGGTGTCTATTGAAAAAAGGGGAACTGCTTGCTCAATAAGACCCTGTTGTACCAAGGACTTGATAAACATGCCTTTCCTGGAAAACACCACGCACCATAGGGCAAGCAAAATAAAGAGACCATAATGGGTTTGAAAGTGCTGGATCTAGACTATCTCATTCAGAATAGGAATATTTTACACTGTAATCATTGTTCCATTTCTACATGATAGCATTTCTAAACTAGAATTCTCACAGATCCCTGCCCTAGTTAAGGAATCTTGCAAAGTAGCATTATTATATTTATACAGTGTGCCAGAGGCTTCGCAGAACAAATATAAATACAGAATCTCTGCCCCAAAGAAAGAAATGGGAGCAGCAAACAAAGGATAGGAGGGGAGGCGGAACATGGGCCATAGTAATAAGAACAGATGGTTACTCAGTTATGCACATATATGCGTTCCGTTTATGTTATTATTCGGGTTTCTTTAACTCCCTTCTTGTAGGCAACACTGAAGATGGGAGGGTTAGGAGTGCCTTGAATATAGAGAGAAAGGAACTGGGTCTCCTTCATAAGAGGACAAGTATCAGAGGGGTAGCCGTGTTAGTCTGAATCTGTAAAAGCAGCAGAGAATCCTGTGGCACCTTATAGACTAACAGATGTTTTGGATCATGAGCTTTTGTGGGTGAATACCCACTGACGAAGTGGGTATTCACCCACAAAAGCTTATGATCCAAAACATCTGTTAGTCTATGAGGTGCCACAGGATTCTCTGCTGCTTTCATAAGGGGAAAATGGGAAAGAGCATTGAGACAGGAGCAGATGAAAGGACTGAAGGGAGTGTCATCTGGCATCCCTGGCAGAGCGGAGGGAGACATGGTCAGTAAGTCTCTGCTGTAAAGCTGGGGCCCAATGTTCAGTTTTTGTAATGAATGAAGAATAAACTGTTGGGTAAGTGACACGTCTTTATGTGCCAAGAGCCACAGGTAGGAAATCGCACTGGCCTTACAGACAAGTCTCCATATTGTCCTTCTGAGAGACTCAGCAGGAAGATTTCAACAACTACAATTAATAGTGTTTACACTACAGTACCACACAAAGCCTGTCTGGAACTGTACAGACATGCCCTGCCCTGAAGATCTTACAACCTAAAGATGAAGAAAATCACCAGTGGAGGATGGCAGGGATACAGCCCACAAGCAGAGGCTCAGGTGATGAGTAGCACATAGAGTTTGTTATTCCCATGCTTGTTTGTATAAGTAGAGCTATCTCCAACTGTTGCAAAAGCTCTTCAGTGCAGCCACTGTGTCTTCCTTTCAAGGTCCAAGGTCCTACACATGCCTATCACCGCATGTAGTTTGGGGGAATTCTGCGCCACTGTTCATGTGCAGAGAGGTAAATCACTGCGGAGGAGAAGGGAGGGCTGGGGATGGTCTGGCCAGTGGCTCCTGCCTTGCGCTGGGCTCAGCTGCTGGTCCCCGCTGGGCTGGGGGCAAGGGAGGATGGGATTTCCTCTTCCCCTGCAAGGAGCGGCCTGGGCCAGGTCAGAC
The DNA here is from genome assembly GCF_003597395.2 of Chelonoidis abingdonii. Taxonomy (NCBI): domain Eukaryota; kingdom Metazoa; phylum Chordata; order Testudines; family Testudinidae; genus Chelonoidis; species Chelonoidis abingdonii. Next base: position 15,980,583 of record NC_133793.1, on the reverse strand, counting down.
CCACCCCCAGAAACCTCCCCCAGTTGGGCACCCCATCTTCCTTCCTGCCCCCATCGCTCTTCAGCCACAGTGGGGAGGGTCACTATACAATCCACCCAAACCCCGTGCAGCTGGAGCCTCACCCCCTGCACCCAGAACCCCCCCCCACTAAACCCCCCCACCTTAACCCCCACCCGCTGAGCCTCACTGCCTGCATCTGGAGCTCCGCTGAACCTGGACACCTCACTGATACCCCTCCTCAATCAGACCACCCCCCGCTAAGCTTCCCACACTCAAACCCCCATCCCAGTGAGCCCCACCTCCCTGTACCATCCCAATGAGCCCCTCACACCCAGACCCCCACCCCTCCAAGTCCCATTTCCCCAGCGCCCCACTCCAACAGCCAGACCCCTCTGCTGAGCCCCAACTACCTTTACCTAGACCCCCTTGCACCTGCAACCTACGAACGAGCCCCTGGGCATCCAGATCCCCCACTGAGCCACTCGTGCCAAGACTGTACCATCCAGAACCCTTTCATCCCACATCTGGATCCCCTCCCACTAAGCCCCTCCACACTTGAATCCTGCCTGCCCACATCTGGTGCACCTAGCACAGAGGGACAGGGCCCCAGGGTGTTTCTGGGGCAGGCCCAGCCCTTGCACTGTGTCAGGGTCGGGTGCAGCCTCATTCCTGAGTCCTTCTCTCTGGAGATGGGGGGTGCTGCAGGTTGATCTCCCACCTCTGTGCAGCAGCCAGTGGCCTGTGCTCCCCATTGGATTGCTGGAGCCTCCATATTTATTTATTAACAAAGAAACTTTGCAGAATTTTAACATCTTGTGTGCAGAATTTTTAATTTTTTGGCACAGAATTCCCTCAGGAGTAAAATAGTGTATCTCACCCAGTGCATCAAATGTCCCAACAACAACCATGCAGGTGAAATCAGACAATCATTATGCTCTTGACTGAACTCACATAGAAAAGAGATAAAAGACAAAAACACCCTGTCACCCATGGGTGAACACTTTTCACAAAGCAATCACTCCATCTGACTCAGTCCTCATCCTCACCGGAAACCTGCACACGATCCTCCCAAGCTCTACCTGGGAACTCAAATTCATAACTCTGTTGGACACTCGAAACCACAGACGTCACAGAGACAAAGGTTTTATGGCCCATACGACAGAGTAATTCTTAGTTCCTGACTTAGCCCTGGGCTACAGACCCATATTACTACTGTTTTAATTATTTCCCCAACTCCATTCAAATCCTAGGGGAAAAAACAGTTTTGCCACCACTGAGCCAACATCCTCCATCGACCCAGCCTCCCGCCCTCCCTTTGTACATCCCCACTCCCACAGGGACCATCCTCCCTCCCCCAACCTCCTACCCTCCCTCTGTACATCCCCACCCTCGCAGCCACGTCCTCCCTCCCCCTGCCTCCCACCCTCCCTCTACACATCCCCACGTCCCAGGGACCGTCCTCCCTCCCCCAGCCTCCTACCCTCCCTCTACACATCCCCACCACCACAGCCAATGTCCTCCCTCGTCCCAGCCTCCCAGCCTCCCTCTGTACATCCCCACCCCCACAGGGACCATCCTCCCTCCTCCCCCAGCTTTTCACCCTCTTTCTGCACATCCCCACTCCCACCACCACTATCCTCTCCCAGCACATCCCCATCCCCGCACCCAACATCCTCCCTCCCCCAGCCTCCGACCCTCCCTCTGCACATCCCCACTCTTTTGCCATCTCTTCTGGCAGCCACAGCCTCAGTCCCTGTATTCCCAGTAGCTGCTCTTGGCTCAGTAGGGAAGTACTCCTGCTCCCAGAGTGGTTGGAGGGGGGCACACACTGTCCCCATGTACACTGAAGTACCCGCTGCTGCCACTTTCCTGGGCTCTGGTCTCCTGGGAGCAGTTCCAGCCCCTAGTCCTAGCGATTTAGCCCCTTAGTATTTTTCAGTCCTTTCATCCAATCTCCTCCATTTTCTCAGCCTCCCTCCAGGACAGTCTCCCAGCCCTCACTCAAAAACAGCCCAGAGTCTGGAACCGTTGTCCTCCACGGGCACCTAGGGCTGTGAAAGCCTGTTCCCTCCTCCTGGACCTGGAGCTGCTCTCCTTTCCTTCCTGGAGAAAAGTGAGTCTTTCTTAAAGAGCCACTCCTCCTAGGACAATGGATAGTGGGCTCCACCCCACATAGTGCTCGTCTGAGGGGAGGAGAGGCTCTGTGGAGTCCATGAGACCCCAAAGTCCTGGCAGCTTAGGTCTGACTTCTGTAGTTTCTAATTCAATTTTTCAGTGACAGCACAATTGGCTTGAAGGCCCGTCTGTCTGGGACAGGTTACGCTTGGGAGTTTAATTAGGTCTTTTCTCGCCAGATGAGTGGGAGACTTGCCCACAAAGCCTCTAGCTGCCTGGGTGATACCCCCCACACACGCTTCTCTCTGCACGTTTGTGTGTGAGAATTCTTTTGTGAAACCTAATGCAGATTGGAAACTGACAATTTGTTTACTTAATCAGATGCAGAGTGATTCTATGGCTGTGGAAAGATTTCTATTCCAAGCAGTCAGACAGTAATTAACTGGCCTGACCCACAGACCCTCAATTACAGCAGGTCTACACAAGCATCTGTTTACCAGGCCAGTTAACTAGCAATTATGGAATCTTGCACTGAGCGTTCAAACCAGCAAGCTCTTTCAAAATATTCTGTTTCCTTGCAAAAGTAAGATGAGTCCATTCTCCCGCTTACCTGAGTCTGTTTATTAAACAGCCACTGCCAAACCTAGCAAAACTTTCCTAATAGTTTGGCCAAACCCCATTAAAATACCTGTAGTTGTTTAGTATTAACCCAGTTCACCCATATCATCTTGGGCTGGGATGCTGAAGATCTTAGCAGCTACGTAGAGATAGGCCAGGCCAGGGGCTGGCAACCTTTCAGAAGCGGTGTGCTGAGTCTTCATTTATTCACTTTAATTTAAGGTTTCGCATGCCGGAAATACATTTTAATGCTTTTAGAAGGTCTCCTTCTATAAGTCTATATATTATATAACTAAACTGTTGTTGTAAAATAAACAAGGTTTTCAAAATGTTAAGAAGTTTTATTTAAAAGTAAATTAAAATATTGATCTCACGCCACCAGCCTGCTCAGCCTGCTGCTGGTCTGGGGTTCTGTTCACCTAGGCTGGCAGCGGGCTGAGTGGGGCCTGCAGCCGGGATCCCGCTGGCAAGGGTCCAGCAGCCACAACCCCAGAGCGGCAGCAGGCTGTGCGGGGTCGGTAGCTGGGACCCCAGACCAACAGTCCCAGCCCTGATCACATACAGTGAGTACCTACCTTCTCCCTGGCTCTGGCCCATTCTCTTCCTCTGCACTGAGCTGAGGGTGGGAGTGCACTGAGCACAGGGCTGGGGGTGAAGGGTCTGGCCAGTTGCTAGAATGAGGGAGGGGGCTCAGGGTTGGGGCAGGAGGTTTGGGTGTGGGTCACTTACCTGGACAGCTCCCATTTGGTGAGAGGGGTGCAGGTGGGAAAGTGTGGGGGGGGTGCAGGAGCTCCCATTTGGTGCTCAGGGTGGGGGTGGGGATGCGAAGGGTACAAGAGTCAGGATGTGGGGGGGTGCATGGGATGTAGGGGGGCTGGGTATGTGTGGGGGTGCCAGAGTCAGGGCGGGGGTCGTAGGGTCGTGCAGGGGAAGGAGTCAAGCAGAGGGTTGGATGTGTATGAGGGGGGTACAGGGCTCAGGGCAGGGGCCAGGGATGTGTGCAGGGCACAGGCGTGGGGGGTGTGCGGTGCTGCAGGGCTCAGGGCAGAGGGCTGGGGTGTATGCCTTCAATGGCGAGTGGATGTGGCTTGTGCACTGGGCAATGAAAGACCCATGCACTGCAAGTGCTTTAACACCACATTTCTCCACACTAAGTTGGAATGTAATGTGTTGACATTTTTGTGCTGAAATTGTCACAAAAATTGCTGATAACGTTAAAACATGCAATGATTGAGGGTTAGCCATCCAAATGCATTATTTTTGCTAAAAAAGTAAGTGTCAAAATTAAGCCAATTTAGCTGTCTGCTGCAAAGATTCCATTAAGCTTAAAAATTTCTCTGCCATGGCAGGCAGACAGCCAGAAAGATCAACAGATTTATTAGCTAGACAGGCAGACACATGAACATCTTGATGTCAAAAAATCTGTCTGCAAAGTAACAGATGTGGGGACCCAAAGTCCATCACAATGCAGAAGACTAATTACAAAAATGCTTGAAGGCCACTCAAAACACTCAAAGGAAACAAATTACATGTGTATGCCAGCCTGGTCTGGGCAGTCAGGAAATGATGGTAAATGGCCCCCTTCTTTCCATGGCACAGCCCACCCAGAAAAGTTAATCTGTTACATTTAGTGCAGCCCCCCAATCATGTTATGCCAGAAGAAAAGTCCATAAAACAGGTAAATGTCACAGAGGGAGCTGTACTTGGATAAAGAATACAGAGCAGCTGTAGATTTAAGCACATCTTCTCAGGCCACAGTGGGGCATTAAACTGAACTTGGCTCACCTGGTGCCAAACAGAAGCACCGTGAACTCACTCTTCTGCAAAAGAGCCTCTTTTTGAGGTGTACTATACACACCTCTACCCCAATATAACACGAATTCGGATATAATGCGGTAAAGCAGTGCTTGGGGAGCGGGGCTGCACGCTCCAGCCGATGAAAGTAAGTTCGATATAACACGGTCTCACCTATAACACGGTCAGATTTTTTGGCCCCCGAGGACAGCGTTATATCGAGGTAGAGGTGTATGTATGAGTATGGTTCAAGATGGCTGTGAGGTTACAAAAAAAGGGGAAGAGGGTTTGACAAATTCTGACAGAAGACTGAAGAAAAAGATGGATGGGGAGGAATGGACTGATTGCTAAATAACCCTAGTACATTAATGTGTGAGTAATGCCTTTATTTCTACATTCCACACCGCCGCCCCCACACAAATGCAGTCAGTTGCCACAAAACTAACTGTACAATGAATTAATGCCTAAGAAAAAAGAAAAGCAGCCTTTATTCATGGTATCTCATATCAATGGACACTATAAATAAGGCACATGGTTTCAAAATTTAAAAGCTGCAGGAAAAAAAACCCATCCATCCATTAACGCTTCCATAACTTCTTATTTGAGTTGGCTAGAAGTCTCTGTTGGAACCACCTGTGGAAGCATGGCAGGTGTGGAAATGTTCGCTGCAAAGGGCACAGTTAAGATAGTTTGGATATTAGCAAATCAAAGAGCTATTGCTACAGCGTCCAACCCTTCCCCACCCCCAGTGCTGGAGAGGCCAGTGGGGGTGGGAATTCTTGTCACATAATCAACGTGAGTGTTATAGTTTAGGCCCAAGATTTAACTTTCCTACTATTGTTATAACTTTGTGGGGAAAGTCCTCCACATTCTAAGGGCCACATTTTTGGAAGATGGGACAATGAATTCATCTGCTAAAATATACAGACAATTATGATACAGACAAAAAATTAATTATCATGCTTTTAAGAGAGAATTAAACACATTAACCCTCTAAAAATAAAACTGTTTTCAGGTACCTTTCAATAACTTTTAAGTGCTTTGGTCTCATCTTTACATTATTTTATTCTTTCATGTTTTCTTTTACTAGCTTTATAAAGCTAATAAATACACCCTCTTTTGCAGGATTGAGGATATAATTACAGCCTGTACTTGCTACACATTGTAATTTTTTCAGGTTATTTTATGATTTTGGCTAATAGAGGGGGCCAGTTCTTGGTTTTACAGGATTTCCTAGGTTGCTTTATGGTAGTGGTTTTCAACTTATTTACCACTATGGGCCGCATATGCAGCTCTGTGTGTTACGTGGGCCGCACTCACACAATATATATACTACCTGTATGGCTCTGAGGATGTCACATGGGCCGCAGCTGTGTGCTGATTGGGCCATGAGTGTCCCTCGGGTTGAGAATACACTGGCAGCACAGTGTGTGGGATTTATCAGCAAAGATGCTGTCTAGTAAATGTGATGGAACACTAACATCTTGACAATTTGTGGCCAAGATTCCTCAGCACCATTTGCAACAGCATGAGTTGTTTGTCATCTTACCCCCTTTTTCTTTTTCTTTTTTTTTAAAGGTCCCAGAGCCTGAAGATCTAGTAGAAAAGGACAACAAAACACTAGGAAAGTGTGAAAAAAAAACCTCACACCACTTTTTTGAGACAAAAAGCCACAGGAATCAAACAATGTTCCAAAAGAGCAGGATTCTGAATACTGTGACAGCAAATACAGAGGTAGTTTTGAATCTAGTCTGAAATTAGTAGATAAGAACATAAGAACAGCCATACTGGGGCAGACTAAAGCTCCATCAAGCCCAGTATCCTGTCCTCTCACAGTGGCCAATGGCAGGTGCCCCAAAGGGAATAAACAGACAGGTTATTAAGTGATCCATGCCCTGCCACAAATCCCAGCTTCTGGCAAACACAGGCTAGGGACATCATGCCTGCACATCCTGGCTAATAGCTACTGATGGACCTATCCTCCATGAATCCGTCTGGTTCCCTTTTGAACACCATTATAGTATTGGTCTTCACAGCACCCTCTGGGAAAGAGTTCCAGAGGCTGACAGTGCGTTGCGTGAAAAAATACTTTCTTGTGTTTGTTTTAAACCTGATACCTATTAACTTCATTTGGTGGCCCCTTGTTCTTGTATTATGAGAAGGAGTAAATAACACTTCCTTATTTACTTTCTCTATACCAGACATGATATTATAGACTTCTATCATATCCCCCCCAGTTGCCTCTTTTCCAAGCTGAAAAGTCCCAGTCTTATTAATTTCTCCTCATACGGAAGCCGTTCTATGCCCCTAATCATTTTTGCTGCCCTTTTCTAAACCTTTTCCAATTCCAATATAACTTTTTTGAGACGGGGCGACCACATCTGCAAGCAGTATTCAAGGTGTGGGCATACCATGGACTTATATAGCAGCAATATGACATTTTCTGTCTTATTATCTATCCCTTTCTTGATGATTCCCAACATTCTGTTTGCCTTTTTGACTGCCGCTGCACATTGAGTGGATGATTTCAGAGAACTAGCCACAATGACTCCAAGATCTCTTTCTTGAGTGGTAACAGATAATTTAGACCCCAGCATCGTATATGTATAGTTAGAATTATCTTTTCCAAAGTGCATTAATTTGCATTTATCAGCATTAAATTTCATTTGCCATTTTGTTGCCCAATCACCCAGTTTTGTGAGATCCTTTTGCAGCTCTTCACAGTCTGTCTGGGTTTTAACTATCCTTTGTAGTTTAGAATCATCTGCAAATTTTGCTACCTCACTGTTTACCTCTTTTTTTCAGATCATTTATGAATATGTTGACTAGGACTGGTCCCAGAACAGACCCCTGAGGGACACCACTATTTACCTCTCTCCATTCTGAAAACTGACCATTTATTCCTACCCTTTGTTTCCTATCTTTTAACCAGTTACCAATCCATGAGAGAACCTTCCCTCTTATCCCATGACTGCTTATTTTGCTTAAGAGCCCTTGGTGAGGGACCTTGTCAAAGGCTTTCTGAAAATCTAAATACATTATATCCACTGGATCTCCTTTGTCCGCATTCTTGTTGAGCCTCTCAAAGAATTCTAGTAGATTGGTGAGGCATGATTTCCCTTTACAAAAACCACGTTGACTATTTCCCAACAAATTATGTTCATCTATGTGTCTGACAATTCTGTTCTTTACGATAGTTTCAACCAATTTGCCTGGTACTGAAGTGAGGCATACTGGCCTGTAGTTGCCAGGGTCACCTCTGAAGCCCTTTTTAAAAATTGGCGTCATATTAGCTATTCTCTAGTCATTTGGTACAGAATAAAATAAATGATATATAAAATAAAATCTCAGCACAACTCCCTCAACTATTTGATGTTGTGAAACAAATACAAGTTTAGGATCTGATCCTGCAAACACTGACTAAAGGGTGTAGTTGCAACAGTGAGTTGTTCCATTGATTTGAATGGGATTGCTCACAGTAGTAACCACAACTTGTAGCCATTATTTTCAGGATCAGGACGTTAGGATTTAATATTAGTTTTATTATTTATCTTGTAAAGAAATCTGTCTTTTGCCTTTTTAACTACATGAAAGTAACAGTCAAGTATGTCTTGCTAGGTGGATTGTTGAGAGGTTTACCTTGCCATTACTTTTCTGCAGCGACTGAGTGCAGCATTTCTTTCTCTACTAAATGTGCTCTTGTCAATTTGGCACACCGTGCTGCTGGATTTTTCACCTGCAAGCTTTAACCCTTTTCCCTGCAGTGCTCAACTGGGGCTTGTGTCCTGCTGTATCACCAGCTCTTCAAAATGACAAATGTAATATGAGGCAGCATCAGTCATGCTTTGCCCTGGGTACCTGCAACACTGAGCAGCCCCTGAGTGCATGCACTGCCCAGAGTAGGATAGCTTTGCTCCTGTTTTCTTCTTTGTTGTCATAAATATCCCTGCAGATGTCATTGATAACGCCAATCCCATTCTGGGAAGAGGTTTGGTAATTAATTTGTGCTCCCGCTGCTGGCTTGTGGTTCTGTAGCTGCAGAAAAGTTACACTGAATTACAATAACAAAGAGTGGCTAGTGCCCTTACTATTGTTCGTAGTACTGCCAACCCTAACGGCCAGGTCTGCCCTGCTTCTGTAAATCAGCCAGGTTCAAAACTCATTGAACAGCTACAAAAATGTCATGCAATTGGCTTACACTGAGTTAGCTTTATAAATAAATAATCCATATTTATGTTTGACCTGTCTCCCCATTTGTTTATTTACTAACCTTTTGAGAGATGCTTTTATCCCCAATTTATGTGTAATCACTTAGGGCTGAAAACTCGACCTGAAATACACACACCCAAATGGAAACCTTCCCACACCAGCGTGGAGTAGAACTCCATGCCCCGTCTCCTAACCCCTCCCAGTCTTTTCCCTCTCCTTACCCCTCCCTTAACGCTACCTTGCTTCCCTCTGAATCCTCACAGACCCTCTCATCTGCACTTCCCCTCATTCACCTGCCCCATCCCGTCCCCCACCTCTGCTGTCCATTCTCCCATCCCTATTCCCCTCCCTACTTCTCCATGGCCTCCTTATAGTCTTCTGCCACTCGTTTTTCTCTTCTCTTCAGTCTCAGCTTCTGCTCCTTCCATTTTCCCTCCTTGTCCCCCAAACTTTCCTGTCCCAACACTTCCTTGCTCCCTATTTTCCCTCCTTATCCTAAAAGTAGCCCCTTCCCACCACATTTCCTTCCCCTCCATTTCACTGCCTGCTCCTTGTGACACTTCCTGGGTGTACCCAGGGTTGTGAGGCACCTCGCTACCACCTGCCGTTAGCATGAGGACATCTCTTCTGTGCCTGTGGTGGGTCAGCTCCCCAGCTCCATCAGCCATAGGCAACACAAGCGCTGCCCTCTCAGCCTACACAGGCCCCGCTGTCTCTCTCCAGGTTAGTGACAGGCACGCTCCAACCCCTGAGCCCGTCTCCATGGAGTGTCCAGCCCCTGGTCCACTGGACCCTCGCAGTAGTCACAGATTGGCTGCTTTGAAAGAAGCAGTACACTCCTGCATATCAGTTCCACCTCAGATCATCACTCAGGTTAACATACAGCACTTTGATGGGTTTCTAGTGAAAGTATGTAAACATTTATTTATCAAAGCACAGAAATTCAGGTAATAGCAAGTAAAAGTATTGGATACCATTGGTCACATGTAAAATATAATCGTAACCCACATTCTAGACCTAAACTTACGTAACTAGACATTTTAATGTCTTACAGAGTAATGCTCACCCAAAGCAGGCTTGGCTGTGATCTTGTGTTCATGAGACAAGTCATGTGTCTATTTGCACCCCAAGATATATCAGAAGAATCCACTGTCCTTATTCATAAGGAGCACACTACCCTGCTGGTTGTTTTCTTCCTGTGTACTCTTTTCTTGTAGATTTTACAATCTCTTAATCAGCATTTGGCTCAGTATGCAAATAAATATACATTGTACATTGTGCAGCACGCAGTACACAATGACCTGATATTTTGCAGTGACTGCAATGACCAGTCGGCTTCTGACTCTCGGCAGAGACTCCACATGCCACCTTTTAGGGAATCATGATGCACATCTGACCCAAGGAATCCCTGTACAATCCTATGTACCCCTTGTGCCCTCTGCCAGCTACCATCAAGATGATCCTGGCCACAACTCCCACATCCTGTGCCTGTAGTCTCCCTCTCGACCTCTTACATTCATTTAATTATTGTCCTATCCAGAGCCAAGTCATTAAAAACTCAGCAAATAAATATCAAGTTTCCTTTACTGAACTCTGGCAATGAGGCACAGCAAAGAAGAATTCACATTATAATATTAAAAACTTGGATTTTGGGCTAAATCAACAAAAAGTCTGCATAAGGTTTTTGCTGGATATTGTCCATGACAACCATATTATTAAAACAAAATCAGATTGCAGTGCATCACAAGAGAAGTTTAAAGACAATGTGTTAATATCAGACCACGTCAGCATCTTTACATTACATTAATTCCGCTATTGGCTCAAAGTCAGACTTGTTTCCTTCAGACCAATTAAGCAGCAAAGAGGTAACTCCATGAGAAGAAAAACATTCATGTCTAATGCTCAGTGCTCTGATCCTTGAGCTGACAGCAGCTAAACTGCTGTGGAGAAGACAAAATCAGCCTCAGGTAGTAATGAGGAAGGGAAGTGGTGTTAGTCTTAGATCAGGAGTGGGCAAACTACGCCCCGAGGGTCACATCTGGTCCTTCAGACATTTTAATCTGGCCCTCGAGTTCCCACCGGCATAAAGGGTCAGGGGCTTGCCCCACTCTGTGCGTGTCGTGACTCCATGCAGCTCCCGGAAGCAGCAGCATGTCCCCGCTCCAGCTCCAACATGTAGGGGCAGCCAGGGGGCTTCATACACTGCTCCTGCCCCAAGCACTACCTCCACAGCTCCCATTGGCCGGGAACCACAGCCAATGGGAGCTGCAGGGGCGGTGCCTGTGGATGGGGAAGCGCACAGAGTTGCTTGCCTGTGTCTCTGCATAGGAGTCAAGGGGGACATGCTGCTTCTGAGAGCTGCTTGAGGTAAGCACCATCCGGAGCCTGCACCCTGACTCCCTCCTGCACCCCAACCCCCTGGTCCAGCCTTGATCCCCCTCCTGCCCTCCAAACCCCTTGGTCCCACCCCGGAGCACCCTCCTGCACCCTGAACTCCTCATTTCTGGCCCCACCCCAGAGCCTGCACCCTCAGCCGGAGCCCTCACCCCCTCCCACACCCCAACCCCCAATTTTGTGAGCATTCATGGCTCGTCACACAATTTCCATACCCAGATGTGGCCCTCAGGCCAAAAAGTTTGCCCATCCCTGTCTTAGATCCTTCTGTAGTAATAAGCAGTTAGTCAAAGAGCAATGCCAGTTCTAGAAGGAGTAGTCACTAGTTAAAGGGTACATGGTTTGGGGACAAAGCACACGCTGAACATCAAAATGGCATCTCAAACTCTGCTTCAATTTACCATTGTGTTCTAGCAACATAACCCAGTAAACAGGGCACTGACTAGATGTCAAGAGAGCTGGGTTCTTCTCCCAGCCCTGCCACTGGCTTGCTGTGTAGTGTTGGGAAAATCACTTACTAAGTCCTGATTTTCAGAGGGCTGAATGCTCACAAGTCCAGCCTTCCTCAGAAAGATGTCTGTGGGTGATCAGCATCTCTGAACGTCTTTGCTAGCTTCGCCCAGTTCTAGTGACCTGTAACTACAGTAAGCACAGCGTTTTCAGACAAAAACGTGATTCCAAAGTTAATAGTGTCCCTTTAAAATACTGGGAACTAGGACTTGGATATCTTGGAGAATTTCCTCTCTAGTGCACTGATTCACATGGGATTTGAGTTTAATGATGACCATTATTTTGTTACAATCACACATGATATAGCACCGTAAATTAATATTATGATGTCTATTGCGTCAAATGTCAATGACTGTTTGGTGACAGAAGGTTTGATTCAATGTTCCCTGAACTCCAGAGATCAGGGCCCTATCTGTGAACTCAAGTGGTAACTTTATTTTGGTTCAAAATGTAGAAGACATTCACATCACAAAACAACTACCATCACAATTAGCACCAGTCATGCCTTGGCAGTCTCAGCAGAGAAGCCACAGACTCAAGAGCCATGATTCCCGAATTCCCTTCCCATTCCTGGAGGCGATCCCAGGAAATTAAGAGGGAGGCACATTGGGGGGCCACATAGGGGAAGTCTGCAATGCCCAACAGATTTTGTTCTGTCAACATCTGACAACGCCAGTCTTCACAACTGTCGACGTAGCACCTTCCTTCAGCAGCAAATTCACCAAAAATGTTAAAAGAAATATTATTTCAATCCTTACTTGTTATAAAAGTTTTTTGCTGCCACAGACATCAGGAGTATTATTGGCTGTTCCTAACAGGCACATCTAATACAAAGGTATCTTAGTGAACATGAAGATATCCCAAAGAAATTCTCTACCTGGGGCCACAGCAATACACCAATACAGAAAACTCCACAAGACCGAGAAAAAAATGTTCAGATAAGAAAGATGATACACAAATAAATGAGCTCAGACAGATGTAGGATTCCTAACGAACAAGAATTCATATATAAGCATTATTGTAACAAATGAAGGACACCACATAGAAATATTTCCCATCAAGCCAGTTCTCCTTACTTCTGCCAAGAACCTGACTCATCCACTGATAAAGATTTATTACATGACCAAGTATCCAAAAAACTGCCAGAACCTAATTTACTTGAAAACATCTTTTTTTGCAGCTAACATCCTGTGATTACTTCCACTTCTCTTTAAAATGCTAGGTGTATTGCCTTTAATAAATATGCAAGGAGAGAAAGAACATTTTGTTTGGCTGGGTAGTGGCTGTGGTATAACATTTATAGAAAGTTGTTATCACATAATCTCTCATTCACACTCAAATACAGAAGTCATGGAACCAGCTAAAAGAATGACTGGACGGCAAAATGCAGTAATGAAACTGACACTTCACCAGGGCTCAATAGAAATGTGCTGCACAAACATTTGATGGATGGATGCCAGAGTAGGAGAAAGATAACGACACATGTTTAATTAAACTCTGTCCTTCCCAGAAGTGAGAGTTACCACCCCCTAATCGTTCTGCACACCCTGGGTCTGTAACAGTCTCTCAAGCGAAAGGTTTCTCTATTATCCAGAAGGAGAAACAAATCCTTAGAAGGGTGTTTGTTAACAAGCAAGGTGTCCTGTTTAATTTTCAACCTGGATTTTCAGCACAACACCGAGATAATCCTATTTAATTAGTGAAATGACCCCTTAAAGATTCTCAGAATCAGGGCCGGCTCCAGACACCAGCCTACCAAGCACGTGTTTGGGGCAGCACCGTGGGATGGGGCAGCACTTGGAGTTTGTTTTTTTTTGGTTCGGCCGGGCAGCGCTGGGGGGGAGGTGGGGCTTGGGAGGCCTGGCACCATGTGGGGGGGGCAGGGACTTGGGCGGCGCGGGGCTCGGGAACAGGGGCGGGCTTCAGCAGGCATGGTTGCCTTGGGAGGGGCGGGACTGTGGAGCAGCGCGACATGGGGGGCGGGGACTTGGGTGGCCCGACGCTCAGGGGCGGGGACTGGGGCGAAGTTACACTTGGGGGCAGGGTGACGCGATGCTTGGGGGCGGGAACTTGTGTGATGTGACACTTGGGGGCAGGGCGGCGTGACGCTCAGGGGGCAGGGACTGGGGCGACATGCCGCTTGGGGGCAGGGCAATGCAACGCTTGGGGGCGGGAACTTGGGCAACGTGACACTTGGGGGCAGGGTGGCATGACACTCAGGGGGCGGGGGACTTGGGCAGCGCGATGCTCGGGCGGCGGGACTGCACTCTGTTTTCGCTTGGGGCGACAAAAATGTTAGAGCTGGCCCTGCTCAGAACTCATGCTCAACAACTAGATTACCTGACAATCTAGGATATCTGTGGCCACACCTACTCCTTTACTGTCCTTTCTTACACCAAACCTCCCTTTACACCTTACCTGCTAGTATTCCTTCTTGTCTGTATGTAATTCTCAAAAATCAAGATCTTCCAGGACAGTGTGTTTTTTAGAATACATTTCATCTGGTGTCTGGAGACAAAAGCCCATCTTATCCCAGGACGGGTGCAGCATGGACACTTCCCTCGCCGTCTCGCCAATGTGCTACGTGCCTGGTCTCGAGGAAGGGGTGAAAGTCATTCAGCTTCCATGTTCCTGTGATGGGGTTTACTAGAGCCTTTGAGACCCTCTGCTGGAGTCCTCTCGGTCCTACCACACTCCACCCCAGAAAGGAGCAATGAAGGTGAGTCCTCCAAGCCTGCCTAGAAAGGCTGCAGGGAAGCAGCCAATCAGAGCCCACCTGGCTCTGTTAAAAGGAGCTGCAGGGCCTGAGCAGATCAGTTGCTGGCTGGGACCAGAAGGGTGAGGAAGGAGTGAGAGGCTGTGAGACTCTCCAGCCGAGGAGGCCTGAGAAACACCCTGCACAGGCAGGAAACAGAAAGAGAATCCTGAAGTAAGGGTGAAAGGGAAGGGGCTATGTGGGAACTTGTCCAGGGAATAGCAGCAGTAGTAGCATTTGGCTACTATTTGTAGGGTCCCTGAGGAGCACTGGGAGCAGAGAGAGAGTGTGCAGGTTTGCACCCATCCGATGGAAGGTGCTCACGAGAGGTGAGAGCGCACCGTCACAGTTCCATTTAGGCCGTGCCACCTCGCAAGTCACTTAGTGCCAAAGGTCATGATGATTTTTGTAGTGCAGACATTTGTCCATCAGGAATAGCAGAGGTATCATAGTAGAGATATCAACAACTCGTTTCACAGAAACCACCAAAATGAGGCCTTTCAGTCACTACCAACCTAGGACACTTGAAACCCATAAAAATAAACAAATAAAATATAAGGGCTCTGAATACAGGATGCTTCTTGCACGGCTGTCTCTGGAACCAGTGTTTCCTGGATTTCTGTAGTGCCTGGGAGCCCCCGTCATGGACCAGACCCCCACTGAGCTCAGTGCTGTACAAATGACAGTCCCCCTCCCAAACAGCTCACAATCCATCAGCTGTAAAGCTGAATAATTTAAAATCTAACAATTGAAATGACAAACTGTCCCCCTTTCTCATCTCACATGTGCACATGCTGATACTGGCCTAAACAGACTACGACCAAGTGACATTAGGAACAGTGCATCATCATTTCTCCAGCACCATATTCTTGTTGCTCTAGAATGCTACGGTTGAAGCTCTGGGCAGAGAGTGAGTTATTCCCTGTAGCAGATATGTGCCTCTAGAATACACTGCCTTTTGATATATGCTTACGCACAAGCTTGGTGCCATTTACAAAGAGCTGCAAGAAACATCTTTTTGTCCAGGCCTTCCAAATGGTTAAAGTTCCTGGGATCCCAGCTGCTTAGTTAGATAAAAACTGGGGAGCAAGGACTTTGGGCCCTTTTTTTTGGATCATTAATGGCTCAGCTCTCCCCTTATAAACCCACTGTGATGGGTTTGCTAAATGTCCAGTAATAAATGTTTAAAACTATATTTTATAAGATCTAATCTCTTAATTCAGAAGATGCAGCCCCCAGGCTAATCCTAAATCTAAATCAGGAGTGGCCAACCCCACAACTCCTGATCAGCTGTTTCTTAGTGTGCAGGAGGCTCTGGGGCGGGGGAGAGAAGGAGGAGTGAGGTCATTGCAGGCTCAAGGGAGGGGGTGGGAGTGGGGGCAGGGCCTGTGGCAGAGCCAGGGGTTAAGCAGTGAGCACCCCCTGGCACATTGGAAAGTTGGCGCCTGTAGCTCCAGCCCTGGTCTGTGCCTATACAAGGAGCCGCATATTAACTTCTGAAGAGCCGCATGTGGCTCCGGAGCTGCAGGTTGGCCACCCCTGCTCTAAATCATCATCCTCATGACCACATACCCCATTGCTCTTTGTTCCTTTGTCCATCCAAACTGTACTGGTTCTACAGAAACTCCCACCTCCCTCACTCCTTCACTTCACTTCCAGCTCCACCAGTCCAAAAACTAGCTTATAAATAACTCAAGCAACACCATCAAGATGTGCACATCGCAAACTTAAAAAGCCACATAGCCTTACTTGTGTAATCTTTGCACTCCTTCCTACTGTCCCTCTCATTTCTTCTGCTTCCGACCCACTCATTGACTCTTCTATAAAATTAGGCCCCAATCATTCAAGTTATTCCATGCAGTTATTTGGGGTCAGGAAGGAATTTTCCTCCAGGGCAGATTGGCAGAGACCCTGGAGGTTTTTCGCCTTCCTCTGCAGCGTGGGGCACAGGTCACTTGCTGGAGGATTCTCTTCAGCTTGAGGTCTTCAAACCACAATTTGAAGACTTCAATAACTCAGACATAGGTTAGGGGTTTGTTGCAGGAGTGGGTGGGTGAGATTCTGTGGCCTGCATTGTGCAGGAGGTCAGACTAGATGATCAGAATGGTCCCTTCTGACCTTAAAGTCTATGAGTCTATGAGAACCTTGTGCCCACACAGAGTCCCTTAGACTTCAATGGGGTTACACAGACATAAGACTCTGCCTCTATAGAAAAGCTTGCAGGATCAGGGCTTTAGATTGTCAGCTCTTCAGGACAGAGATCATAAAACACTCACTAGGCTTGGGTTCTGTAAAATGAAAAAAAAATCATCAAAATCAATATCCTCACTGTCATTTTGGTACTTCTGCAGGATTCCCCAGACAGGTCCATCTTTCAGCTGACAGATGGCCTGTTTAGAAAGCATGTAAAGAGCTCTGCTGAACACCTAATACAGATATTTCCATCCTTAGAAGCAGCACAGCTTTCCTTTACCTGGCTTGCTCACCTGGCACCATGATACCTTTGTGCATACTCAACAGTGAACGGAACTGGAAATAACTCAGTCCAAGCAAACGCACTTGGGAAAAGAGTCTTTAAATCAGAGAAAGCAGAATGGGAAAAGCTCTGTTAGGTCAGCCCTTGGTCTATCACTAAACACTTAGAGGATTAGTCAGGTGCAGTGTTCATATCTACCTGAAAGAACCCTCTAGTCCAATTTATTCAGTGGAAAATTGTATAGGAGGGTAAAGAGAGAAAGCCATCAATCCACAGTCTCACTCCTTGGATCAGCTCAGCTAGTGGTCACCAATGCCTTGACTCTCATGCCTGAGTCCAGGAGGAGTGCTGGATACTTCCCTGGGCTGAGAAGACTGGGTCTGATTTGCAGACTTGCATGACATCACAACTTCCTTTATGCAGCAAACGACAGGGCTTTGTCTCCTGAGAAAACACTCTGAGAATTTGGCTGATGCTTTTCTTACTAAGGAAAAGTTTCAGTTAAATTAGTTTCTCTTTCTCCCAGCTCCCTGACACTTTGGCAGTTAATTTCCTATATACAGAAAAGAACAAACCAGCAGGAAGTTTTGTTTAGTCCCAGTAGCACCCTTTTGCACATAGTGAAATGTGTTCAGGACCCAGATGACACTCTGACCTCGTAACACACAGCACGCTGTGCTTCAAAGGTCACTTCTTGGCATCAGTCACAGGCTGCTGCTCCTGTTTCAGGACAGATCTGAATCATATGGAAATGCAGGGTCTCTGCACCCCTCCTCCTGCTGCGTAGGCACAGAAGCTTCCCTCGTCTTATTCCCTAATCTCTCCTACCATTTGGGTGCAGAGCCCTCCCTCTGGGTTCTTCCTGCTTGGAGTAGAGTTCCCCTTCCTTCCCCTTTGGTCCCTCTCTTTGTGCATGCCCAGAGCCCCCAGACTCTATTCCTGTTGTGCAGGGGCAGAGATCAACCCCTTCTGTTATGCTGTACAGAGGTCTAGACAGCAAAGTCATCTCGCTGCCAAGGCAGTTCTGACACTCGGCCATCTGCTGCCTGTGACAAGCACTTCAGAAGCTGCCAGGATTCTTACCAGCACCTATTCCAGCTCAGTTCCATACAGAGTAGAGCCCAGCCCAGAGCTCACCGCTGCTTCACAGAGAGGCAGACAGAACTGAGAGTTAGTTCAGACGATGTGGAACAGGACATCCAAGACAAGGTTTGCAAACTCCAAGTAATCCAAGGTCTGAGAAAAGCTGTAACCTTGGGAGTTTAATACAAGCCTGGAGTGGCCAGTATTAATTTTTAGAGTCCTTGTGGGCCCCCACCTTCTGCACTCAAAGTGCCAGAGTGGAGAATCAGCCTTTATAAAGGGGTACAAGGCTGCCTTTCTGAATACCTCCATTTTCTTCAAGGGCCACTGTTAGACTGTACCAGTCTGTGCCTATTCCAGATAAGCTACTGACCCTACTGCTAGAGAAGAGACACAGGATGAAGGCAATGATTGCATAAATGGAAGAGACCAGCTTGATTCATAGTTTCCAAGGCCAGAAAGGACCACTATGATCATCTAGTCTGACCTTTTGCATAGCACATGCCAGAGACCATCCTCCAGAATAATTCCTAAGAGCAGATCTTTCAGAAAAACATTGAATCTTGATTTAAAATGATCAGTGACAGAGAACCCACCCAAACTTTGGTAAGTTGCTTCAATGGCTCTCTTCTCTCTTTTAAATATATACACCTTATTTCCAGTCTCAATTTGTCTAGCTTTAACTTTTAGCCATCAGATCAAGTGATACCTTTCTCTGCTAAACTGAGAGCCCATTATCAAATATTTGTTCCCTATGTAGGTACTGACAGACTGTGATCAAGTCACCCCTTAACGTCTCTTTGTTAAGCTAAATAGATTGAGCTCTTTGAGTCTAGCACTATAAGACATGTTTTCCAACATTAAACATTCTCATGATTCTTGTTTGAACCCTCTCCAATTCATCAACCTCCTTCTTGAATTGTGGGCACCAGAACTGGACACAAGATTCCAGCAGCACTCACACCAGTGCCAAATACAGAGGTAAAATAACCTCTCTACTGATATTCAAGATTCCCCAGTTCATGCATCCAAGGATCGCATTAGCCCTTTTGGCCACAGAGTCGCACGTTCAGATGATTATCCACCACCAACCCCAACTCTTTTTCAGTCACTGCTTCCCAGGATAGAGTCCCCTGGGCTGTAAACATGACCTACATTCTTTGTTCCTACATTTACACATGTACATTTAGCTGCATTAAAAAACGTTGTTGGCTTGTGCCCAGTTTGCCAAGTGATCCAGATCAGACTGCATCAGTGACCTGTCCTCCTTGTTATTTACCCACTCCCTCAAGCTTTGTGTCAGCAGCAAACTTTATCAGTGATGATTTTATGTTTTCTTCCAGGTCATTAATAAAATAGAAGTTAAAACAGTGTAGGGCCATGAACTGATCCCTTCAGGGCCCCACGCCATCGCTCAGTGATCACTATGATAATCCACTGGCAGCACTTCAGGCAAAGAGCTTCAGGCAAGCGGTGGCATAGCAAGTAGATCAATGGTATTTTATTAGTAAGTAGGATCAAGTGCAAGGACTGCAGGAAGAAGAAAAAGAGCAGGGATACAATGGCTTTTGTCGCTACATGCATATTATAACATTCAAATGTGCTGACTGACTGAAAGCACTGCTACAGGAAAGAGAATACAGGAGCACTCCCAAATTCCATAGTATTTTCACAGATGGCAGATTGGCCAGAACTACAGAAAGTGTGTCTCTGGGAAGCATGACAACACCTGTAGGCTTTTTGTGGGGGCCAGTAAGTGTCATGCAAATTATTCAAGCCTGAGTTTTATAAGTAGGAATCATGGGGCCAATTCCGACAAAGTACTTCTGAAGAGAGGACGGAGATTGACATCCATGAAGGCCACATTTTTTCCCTGTAATCTTGGTCCAGAAGTGTACAAAAGAAAGACAACACTGTCATATGTGACTCTTTCTTCACAAACTTTCCAGCAGATGTATGATGCTGTACCATTTATCACTTAGCCAATAGTGACCAGCAATTTTAAGCACTGCTGTTCTCTGCTCTTCTCCCCTGGAGGATTTGAGACATTCTTTGGAGAGTTTTTACAATCTGACTAGAATTAAGCAAGCCTTTTCTTATTATGTAAAATCAACTTGTTCACTGAGCAATCTGACATCACCTGCATGTATGGCTAGATCAACAGATCATCTAAATCCTAACAAACACAAACTCAAACCACTGACAGCAAAGAAACTAAAGGGGCTAGATCAGGGGTCTCAAACTCAAATGACCACGAGGGCCACGTGAGGACTAGTACATGGCCCGAGGGCCGCATAACTGACACCTCCCTCCCCGGCTGCCCTCGGCCCCACCCCCATTCCACTCCTATGAAGCCCCACCTCTTCCTACCCCTTCCCTGCTCCCATTCCAATCCCTTCCCCAAAATCCCCAACCCAACTCCGCCTCCTCCCTGCCCCCGGTGCGCGTCGGGCCGGAGTTGCTCTACGTAAACGCTGGAGGAGGGCGAGGGTTCCACAAGGAGCTGACAGGCCACAGAAATGACCTCACAGGCCGCATGTTGCCTGCGGGCCATATGTTCAAGACCCCTGGGCTAGATCCTCATCTGGTGTTAATCAGCATAGCTCCAATGAAGTCAATGTAGTTACACTGTTTTGTACCAACTGAAGATCTGGCCCAAGATTTAATTCTGAAGGTTTCAAAATCATATTTTAGACAACATCCTATGGATAAATAAGAGAAGACAGGCCAATTCATGTTTGTAAGTATTGCAAATGGGGTTTATATATACATACAAGTAGAGGATTATTGTCACTGTACCTGTGAGGGTCAATGGGCTGCCTGAGTGAGAAGCTCTGGATTGAGGAGCTATACACAGGCATATGCTCCGGTTTGCTTTGGCATTGCAATTTTCTTTGCACAATTAGAGGATACTTTCCTTCAGAAGCAGTTCAGATAAACTAGAAATGCAAAAAGGTGTTAGCTCATCATGTCCATTCCCCTGCCCATGCAACATCATTCACTACAGTCTGTTTTCCAGGGATTTAACAATGAATAATTGGTCTTCCAACTTTTCCTTTGGGAGACTATTTCATACTTTCCCCCAAGGAAATATTTCCTTATATTCAACTTAAAATTGTACTCTGCTCCACTTCATTCCATTATTTCTAGCTATCTCCATCTGGATAACCCTGAACAATTCCTCTTTGTCTTGGGTCTTAGAAATACGGTCAAGAAACGAGGAGCATCTCCATTTGGGAACATAAATGACTCTAGTTTCCATTGCATAATTTCGCTATAATCACTGGAGTTTGTAAAACTTCCTACTTGCAGTTTAAATTAACATGCCACTTATCTCTTCATCCAGATCATTAATGATGCTGCTAAATAATTCAGTAATTAAACTCCTCATGTAAAGGTAAATCTGAATGCAACATGAATTTATTTAAATGACAAGACTTAAATCCTGCTCTGTTGCATCTATAATTGCTTCTAATATAGTATTTAACATTTTCCTCCTTTCTTGCATATTAATATTGGAAGATACTATAAACCGTAAATAAATAAATAACAGGCCAAAAATAGGAAGGCAAAACAATGTTCCTGTTTAATGTTTTTCTACCTTTAATGTTCTTCCACCTATTTAATGTTCTTCCGAAGGACTCAGTAGCCCAGTGGGTCTCCAACTTTTTTACTGGCGACCCCTTTCAAACAGCAAGCCTCTGAGTGCGACCCCCCTACTAAATTAAACACATTTTTTAATATATTTAACACCCTTATAAATGCTGGAGGAGAAGCAGGGTTTGGGGTGGAGGCTGACAGCTCGTGACCCCCCACATAATAACCTCACAACCTCCTGAGGGCTCCCAACCCCCAGTTTGAGAACCCCTGCACTAGCCTGAAACCACTTAATTATGTATCATATGAATGAAGCATCAGTGTTCCAGCACCAGAATATGGAATAACGAACAGTAATGGGGGGGGAGCTGTACTTTTAAAAAAAGGGAGGATTTAAAGAGGCTAGAAGATCCTCTCCTGGTTTTATAAGGTTTTGTTCCAAGACAGTCTGTATCCCCAGTTCAGCTCAATATGTCTTTTATTGAACTGTGAATAAGAAACATATGTTGTGAGATGGACTTAGTGAGATTGATTTATAGTGCCCCACATACAGAAACAGGCATAGATACTGTGATTATCACAGGTGAGCAAGTTCTGAGCTTTGAGCCTTCAGTTACTCTTTCTCTAACTCAGAATTGACTTCAGGAGATTTCATCCTAATGAGAATTTAGATTTCCACCAGTGTCCCCATGCCAATGTGGGACTAGGATTTCCCCTTCCTGGCCGCAGGTGAGAACCAGTCAAACCCACTTCCTGGTGCCTTCCCTTCAATTTGAGGCATTCCACAGCCTCACACAAGCGAGTCCCATGCTCAGCAGAACTGAGCTAAAGAAAAACAGAATTAGACTCTTTTAATCAGCCACACGGACACCAAGTCATTTACTGCTCCCAGAATTAGATTTATAAACGCAAAGTCGTTCTCCCAGTTTGGTGCAGTGGGACAACTAAGAAACATTTTTTGGACAGACTGAATTCTTCATCCAAAGTAGGTACTTGTTCTGCACAGAAAGGTGAGACTTTACAAAACACATCCAGAGAGCTCCTTGCAAAAACCAGCATCTGTTTAGATCCATAGAGGAGATGAATAAGAGGAGAAATGAGAGAGGGATATTAAATAATGAATGGTATAGAGTAGTAAATTCAGCACTCCTATTTTCCATTCCTCATAATACAAGAGCAAGAAGCCATCCAGTAAAACTGAAAAGAAACAAATTTAAAATCAATAAAAGGAAATAATTTTTAAAATTACATGATACCTGACTAAACTGAGAAGCTCATTACCACTACATAGCTTTGAGACCAAGAACTCGGCATTCAAAAGTGGGTTAGAAATTTACACTGACAAAGAAAATATCCACAATTACACTAGTTAGGATAATAAATATAAGGGATATAAATCCTACTGCGTGAGGACATAATACAAACATTAGTAGCCTGGGGTAATTCAGGTTATTCCATATCTATCCATTATGTGGCTGCCCCTTGCCCTGAAGCATCCTATACTGGTCACTGTTGAATACAGGACACTGGATTAGACAGATCGCAGACATCTGATCTACCATGGTAATTCCCATGTTCCTAATGTCCAATGTGTAATATTGAGTGAGCAGGTAAACTCATTCTGTGCTGCAGAGCTAAACATTTTTTAACTGTACACTCACTGCTGACAGCAACACCTAATACTTAGTGGACATTGAAGAAGACTCTACTGACACAGTGATGCATCATGCAATAGAAAGCAAGGGCTAAAGACCTTTCATTGTTCCTTCAGCCAAACCAGCCCTATGTATAGAAACCTCACTCTCTCTAAGACATGAGGAACTTGCCTCGTATGCAGGAACCAAAAGGAATCTTTTCCTCAGATGCTGATGATATGACAAGAACAAGGTATCACAGTTATTTTTATCATGATCAACCTTGTATTTGCACGTCCTAGCTTCCTAAACCCCCATAAATTGCTCGCAGGGGACAAGGGCCTCTAATTCACTAATTCTTCTACCTGATACACATTAAGAATGAACTTAGGATAAAACAGCCTGATGGATCTGAAGCATTTCTACAATAGTATAAGACAACCTTGCTCCCTTGATGATAAACCGAAAGAAAAGCTAACCACTATGATCCAACCACAATCTGAAGGATGGTTTGCATGCCCTCTTGACAGCATGGTCCTGAAACCTGCTTTGCTCAGACTGAATGTTCACAAAGAAGAGAAAACATCTGCCTTACCTTTTGTTTTGAGCCATGAGAGCAGTTACCAGTGGAAGATGCAAATATGCAAGCTGCTTTCCTATGGTATGTGACTCCTTATTCTATAAAAGGACAGCTTGGTCAAGTAGAGGAGGATAAAGTTTCTCCCAGGGGTCTCCTGTGGCTGCGGAGTTTCCAGCTCAAATATTCTTTGGAGACTTAGTCTAGACACTTACCAAACGGTATCTCCTTATAAGTGGAGAGATCAAGTCCTTTTCCTATTGCCTATGGCAGTCTGCAGAACATGCTTGGCATAGCAGTCCCACTTTCCTTTGTCTCAGGCTTGCTTTGGAAGCTGAGCGGGACCAGGGCTGAGGACTTGGAACTCCGGTGTAGCTGTGGTCCTGGAGAGTATTCTCTGCTTGTAGCTGCAGTTTTCCTCCTTGTCTTGTCTTGTCTTGCATTCTACTCTCTCAAGGGATGGGAATCTTTTTCCTGAAAGTGCCCTTCTTGCTAAATGCCAACTCCTCAAAATTAACTGTCTGGAGATTTATTTATCAGGGGAAGCCAAAGAAATTCATCCTTTGCCCCCCAAAAATCTGCGCCCTGTCTCTAAATAACTTATAGTTTCCCCAGCCAGCAAATGTCTTTTTCCTCTAAATATTTTTCTGTGTTCACATTATCACATGCTCACTCTGTTACAACAACTGCATTACCCATGTGTGGCTTGTCCCCTCTATAAACTTCACAGTTAAATTGTTGAGATTATAAACCACCCCAAGACTCAAACAACCTAATTTATTTTCTTTTCTGAAAATAGAATCAAAATTAACAAGAGCCTAAAGCACCACTCACAGAGAAGAGAATAATACATACTAATAGGCAACTAGTTTATTAATAATAATTATGAAATAATAATTACTAATTAATAAATACTAATATATTTTAGTCCTTCAGCATGCAATGATCAAGGGCCTCAAAGTGTCTCAAAAGAAAATAACTAAACAACATACTGCAAAACTGTACAGTAAGAGGTCTGATGATGCACTCCTTCCCCAGGTCAAACTCCCACTGAAGTCAGTGGGGTTTTGCCTGAGTAATAATGGTATGAATGGCCAAAGCAAGGAACCACAGATCAGAGACAAGCAAGTCACAGTGACACTGTAACATGCAGCAACAACCACACCATTAAAAAGGAAACAAACAAGCCTTCAGCTTAGCCCTGAAGGATGCCAGGGATGAAGTATCGGGTGTAGGGAGGAGGGAAGGGGAGTTGCCAGAGTTATCCACCATGCAGAGAAACGCAAGCTACACAGGAAAGGAAGTACCAGAGAGTGATGTCACACTAGTTACATGTTAAATTCGAGGGAGGGAGTTGTCACCACCTGCCGGGAGAAAACATAAATCCTAAACTCTCGGATTGGCACAGGGAGCAACACAGAACAATCATTTATTCTTCTGATGCAGTTTTATGCACTGACATTGAGTT
The DNA here is from genome assembly GCF_003597395.2 of Chelonoidis abingdonii. NCBI lineage: Eukaryota > Metazoa > Chordata > Testudines > Testudinidae > Chelonoidis > Chelonoidis abingdonii. The sequence goes on along the minus strand of NC_133793.1, from coordinate 15,955,353 downwards.
GCTTTTTTATCGTTTGACTCTATAACTATTTACGAGAAACTCTCTCTGGATTTAAAATAATCTATCCAGACTGCCAAGCAGCCAGAGATAAATTATTCATGAAAGGGTTGATTTCACAGGTAGAGTAAGAACAGCTCAACAATTCAACATACATTTTTTAGGAGCTGCTATATCAACATAGATGAATAACGACAACATCAGACAGTTAAAATATTAAATAAAATAAGTTCTGCATTATATGGGGAAAAAACCCAGCCGCCCCACTCTATAAATCGTGTTTGTGCTCCCCACAAACTTCATCAGTGATGTATTTCTAACAAGTCTACTTATCCCCACGAAATTCCACTCAGACTTGGTTCTTCCTCTCCTATTCCCCCAAGTCCAGCCTCCTACGCTGAGGCAGGACTACGTAAACCTAGACCATCCCAGACAGGTGTTTGTCCAAGTCATTCTTAAATACCTCTAGTGATGACGATTCCATAACCCCCCTTGGAGGCCAATTCCTGTGCTTAACTACCTTTGAGTTAGAAAGCTTTCCTAATATCTAACTTAAATCTCCCTTGATGCTGATTAAGGCCACTACTTCTTGTTCTACCTTCAGTCTTCCATATAACCCTCTTGTTCACTGTCCTCCATATAACTGCCCATAACAATTGGAAGACTGTTATTAGATCCCGACTCCCTCCCAAGTCTTCTTTTCTCCAAACTAAACATGCTCAGGTTTTTTAACCTTTCCTCACAGGTCAGGTTTTCTAAACCTTTTATCATTTTTGTTCCTCTCCTCTGGATTCTCTACAATTTGTGCACTCCAGTTGTGATGTCATCAGAGCAAAGCAGAACGAGACAATTACTTTCTATGTCCAATATATGACAATCCTGTTAATACCCCCCAGAATATTAGCCTTCTTTGCAACTGCATCACAGCGTTTCATCACATATTCAATTTGTGATCCGCTATAACCCCCAGTACTACTACCTACCCAGTTATTCCCCATTTTGTAGTTAGGCATTTGATTTTTCCTTCCAAAGTGAAGAACTTCATACTTGTCTTTACTAAATTTCATATTGATGATTTCAGACCAATTCTTGTAATTTGTCAGGGTTGTTTTGAATTGTAATCCTGTCCTCCAGAGCACTCAGAACCCTGCCCAGCTTGGTGTCATCTGCAAATTTTATAAACATACTCTCCAATCTATTATTCAAGTCATTAATTAAAATATTGAGTTGGACCAGACCCAAGACTGACCCCTGCAGGACCCACTAGATATGCCCTCCCAGGTTGACAGCAAACCTTTGATAACTACTTTCTGAGAACAGTCTTTCAACTAGTTGTGCACCCACTTTACAGTAATTTCATCTAGACCACATTTCTCTAGTTTGCTTATGAAATGTCATGTGGGACTATGTCAAAAGCCTTATTAAAATCAAGATATATCGGTCTACTACTTTCCCACTATCCACTAGGCCAGTAACCCTGTCAAAGAAGGAAATTAGTGGGTTTGGCATGATTTGTTCTTGATAAATCCATGCTGGCTATTCTTTACAATACTATTATCCCCAGGTGCTTACAAACTGATTGTTTAATAATTTGTTCCAATATCTTTCCAGATATCAAAGTTAGACTGAATGGTCTATATTTCCCTCGGTCCTCTTTGTTCACCTTTGTAAAGATAGGTACTGTGTTTGCTTTTCTCCAGTCCTCTGGGACCTCATCTTTCGTCTATGAATTCTCAAACATAATTGCTAATGGGTCTGAGATTGCTTCAGCAAGTTCCTTAAGTAACCTAGGATGAAATTCATCAGGCCTTATTGATCTGAGTACATCTAACCTAACTAAATATGCTTTAACCCATTCGTTCCCTGTTTTGGCTGGCATTCCTTCCCTCTTGTTGTTAATATTAAATGTGTTAAGTATCTGGTCACAATTAATCTTTCTAGTGAAGACTGGAGCAAAATTGGTAGTAAATACCTCAGCCTTCTTGATGTCATCAGGTATTAGCTCTCCTTCCCCACTAAGTAGAGGACCTACAGTTTTCTTGTCTTTTTCTTGCTCCTAATGTATTTAAATAAACTCTTCTTACTGGCTTCAAACAAGTGAAAGGTACTATTTAAACATACAAACATTACCAGCAGCCCAGTTAAGTATGTAAATCCTTATTAATAATCTTATCTAGTTAGGGTAAACACACTACTGTAATGCAAAAAATTATGCAGCATAAAAATCACAAAGAGCAGTGATGACCCAAGGAAGCAGCATTCTCCAAGCGTAATGTTCAGGAGAGTGGAGTCCTACCCATATCAACTTGATGACTATTTTTCAAAACTGTTTTCATTCTTTCATTCTAATGAAATAATGACAGCCCTAAAACCTGAAATCCGAGTAATTTCTCCAGTGTTCCAATCTAACGTGTGAGAAGTGACCTCGAAAAAGGTGGTGGTGTGGTTCCAAATGTATTGTCTCTCAGTGACACAGGACCAGACTTGTTCAGCTTACAAGGCAAAAGATAATGGTGGTGTTTTTAACTGCCAGGCTACAAACCCCTCCCGTGATCTGAGAGTTAATCTGTTTTTTTTAATTTCTCACATATTGTCATTAGTAATAACAGTTCCACAAGCCAAATCAGACTCTCAATGATAGCAGGGTAAACCAATAGCTTATAAATTATAAGAACTCGGTAAATACTTCTGTTGATAATGCACAAGCAGAAATAGAATCCAGCTCGGTCTCTACAGCTATGTTGGCTCTGCAGAGTTAAAATATTAATCCGCAATAAACACTTATTTTTGTCACTAAAGTCAGCAGATGAGACTCTGAATACACAAAAAGGGTGAAATCTATCCCTGTGCAGAGGGCCAGCATAGAACCTAAGTACTATTTAAATTCCATTTAAATCCTCAAAAGAGGTGAATTTCACAAAAAGCACAGATGTGCTGAATATGAGGGGACCATTTTCACAATCACTTTACAGATGCAAACTAGTTAAGTCCTACAGATCGATTCTCCTGTTTACATTGTTAAACTCCATTTACTCCAATGGAGTTATTCCTAGATTTACAGCACTGAGAGAGAAGTATCAGTCCCAACTTTTTACACCCTCTAATTTTGCTGAAATGTAGCTATAGAACGACAGCAAACCCATTGGCAGTACAAGCATTCACCTCACATACCCTGAAACTCACCTGAAAATATCACCAGGGCCTCTCTGCTGACATTGCTGGTAAGTCTGACAGTTGTCAAAGTGTGTCATCTTTAGAAAATAGTTGACCCTGATTTTGATCTCACTTATACCTGTTTCCACCACTGTCAATGGCCTCACTCAGGATTTATATCAGCAAAGCTTAAAACAGAGTCTGGCCATAGGTTTTTAGCAAACATTGCGCGGGGGCAGGCAGATTCTGCAGCCTTTTCTTCTACTGAGTATCCTTTACTCCTGCAAGTAGTCCTAGCAAATCAATGGACTTATCCTGCTTTCTTATCCTACTGTCAATCAGGGGTAATGCCACTGAAGTCAGTGGGATTTAAAAGGCATTAAGCAGATCAGAATCAGGCCAATGGGACTACTTGTATGAGTAAGTGCTACTCAACACAAGTAAAGGCTGAAGAACATGGATTTCAATGTCATGAACATTTAATACTATGTATATATAATTCCCCTGCCATTACTACAAAAACCTGCACAACTATCTTGCTAGGGTACCAATGTATCACTGACAAGTGCCATAAAGGTAAACACAGTCTTCTACAGCACTGCAGGTTATCTTTGGCAAGTAAATGCTGCTCTGATCAGAGATCAGTAAAGCCATCAGGAAGCCATTCTGAACAGGCAGCTCTCTTTGGCGCCTGTTTCTACAAGCTGCAGAAGTATAAAAACCATGGATGAAAAGCTATTGCCAGGGAAACATTCTTTGTTCATCCTGGTAGTTTAAGTTCACTGAACAAGAGATGCTATCAGACTTGGGCTACAACAGCGAGCACCTTGTATTGTTGCTACTGTGCATGACTTGGGGTGAGGGGAACAACAGCCACGCTCAGTTCATACAAGGAAGAAAACTGTTCAAGGGTGTCTCTAGCTGTTTTCAAACATTAATGCAGATATGTCAAATCAATCCTCAGCTCTATAAACAGGGCTGGTTTGAGCATATCTGGGATGACAAGGAAACAGATTCAAATTAAATGCAAATAGCATCCAGTGGGCTTGCGGTTTTTTTAAAAAAATCAAATGTCAATAAAGTTGAAGAACTGCTTAAGCTTTCAAAAATCTGGGGTCAGTCGGTCTGTGCGTGGTTCTATGCGAAAAGGTCAGGGCGTCCCTCCACACCATTCTCATGCTGGGGATGAGTGACAAAGCTCTCGCCACATACCACAGGAGTCCCTGATGCATTCCAGCATTCTGGAGAGAGGCTACAGAGGGCGTCTATTCATTCAGAGCCCCCAAGGAATATTGCTCCTGAAATCAGCATTGTTGCTCAAGTGAACACTACATACTATGGGGTCTTGCAGACTCCTTTCTCCAGTCTGCCCTCCGATTCACGGGGTTCTTCCAATTGACTGCTGGGTGTTCAAATCAACACACACCTCTCTGCAACCAAGTGTATCTGCCTTCAGGGAAATATCACACAAGAAAACACAGTGCTGCTTGTTTCTCATTTTACAACAGTCTGAAATACAGTTCTACACAATATATACAATACTGTGAAATCTATTAGCAGAGTAAATAATGACTATGCATGCTACCGCTAAATGTGAATATTCCAAGAGAAAAACCACACTGTGAAATCGGAGTTAAGGTTTAAATGGCACTAAATTCGAAGCCATTGGGCCAGATCCTCTGTTGCACAGGACACCTTTGTGTAGATCTGTTCATGCAAAGCCGGCTAAACCAAGCTAACATGGCCTCCAGAGGTTGCCCCTTAACAGGAGATATACTGAGTGGCATAGATCCTCCATAATGACTTCGTTCCACATGTGAGCATAATAACTCCTATGCCTTGAGGCCCAGCCACTGCAGAGGAAAAGTGCAATGGCACTGGGGCAATTAGCAGTCAACACAAATGGCCCAAGAAGGGAAGGAGGCACACAGGTAGCTAAAAGCCACTTTGTATTCACACAGTCTGCAACTGCACTGAGTGCTTCCTGGTCACAGACGAGAATGGGGCCCGTAGCCTGCACCTGCTGCAGGCTCTGACCTGGAGGCAATTGAAGGTGATAGTTTAGATTTATAATAAGCCTTAATGGCTCTGGTCCTGACTACTCTAGAGACTTTACCTTACAGGATAGCTGCTGCATCTTAGATAAGCTGATGCACCCTGCATGCCCCTCTATACCACCTCCAGGTGCTGCAGTGAGGAATTTGATATAGAAGCTCAGTCATAGAATCATAGAACATCAGGGTTGGAAGGGAACTCCTGCTCAAAGCAGGACCAATCCCCAACTAAATCATCCCAGCCAGGGCTTTCTCAAGCCTGACCTTAAAAACCTCTAAGGAAGGAGATTCCAACACCTCCCTAGGGAATCCATTCCAGTACTTCACCACCCTCCTAGTGAAAAAGGTTTTCCTAATATCCAACCTAAACCTCCCCCACTGCAACTTGAGACCATTACTCCTTGTTCTGTCATCTGCTACCACTGAGAACAGTTTAGCTCCATCCTTCCTGGAACCCCCTTTCAGGTAGTTGAAACCAGCAATCAAATCCCCCCTCATTCTTCTCTTCTGCAGACTAAATAATCCTAGTTCTCTCAGCCTCTCCTCAGAAGTCATGTGCTCCAGCCTCCTAATCATTTTTGATGCCCTTTGCTGGAATCTTTCCAATTTTTCCACATCCTTCTTGTAGTGTGGGGCCTAAAACTGGACACAGTACTCCAGACGAGTCCTCACCAATGCCGAATAGAGGGGAATGATCACTTCCCTTGATCTGCTGGCATTGCTCCTACTTATACAGCCCAAAATGCCATTAGCCTTCTTGACAACAAGGGCACACTGTTGACTCATATCCAGCTTCTCGTCCACTGTAACCCCAGCTCCTTTTCTGTAGAACTGCTGCCTAGCCACTCGGTTCCTAGTCTGTAGCACTGCATGGGATTCTTCCGTCCTAAGTGCAGGACTCTGCACTTGTCCTTGTTGAACCTCATCAGGTTCTTTTTGGTCAATCCTATAATTGTCTAGGCCCCTTGCGTCCTATCCCTACCCTCCAGTGTATCTACCACTCCTTCCCAGTTTTGTGTCATCTGTAACTTGCTGAGAGTGCAATCCACGCCTCTTCCAGATCATTAATGAGATATTGAACAAAAACTGGCCCAGGACCGACCCTTGGGGCACTCCGCTTGAAAACCGCTGCAAACTAGACATGGAGCCGTTGATCACTACCCGTTGAGCCCGATGATCTAGCAGCTTTTCTAACCTTATAGTCCATTCATTCAGCCCCATACTTCTTTAACTTGCTGGCAAGAATACTGTGGGAGACTGTATTAAAAGCTTTGCTTAAAGTCAAGAATAACATGTCCACTGCTTTCCCCTCATCCATCAGAGCAGTTATATCCTCACAGAAGGCAATTAGGTAGTCAGCATGACTTGTCTTGGTGAATCCCATGCTGACTGGTTCCTGATCACTTTCCCTCCTATAAGTGCTGTCAAATGGATTCCATGAGGACCCTGCTCCATGATCTCTTCAGGGACTGAGGTGAGGCTGACTAGTCTGTAGTTTCCCCGGATCCTGTTTCTTCCCTTTTTAAAGATGGAACTTACACGAGCCTTTTTCCAGTCATTCCAGAATCATCCCTCGATCGCCTTGAGTTTTCAAAGATAATGGCAACAACAACCGCCAACTCCTTTAGCACCCTCGGATGCAGTGCATCTGGCCCCATGGACTTGTGCTCGTCCAGCTTTTCTAAATAGTCCCAAACCACTTCTTTCTCCACAGAGGGCTGGTCACCTCCTCCCCGTGCTGTGTTGCCCAGTACAGCAGTCTGGGAGCTGACCATGTTCATGAAGACAGAGGCAAAAAAAAGCATTGAGTACATTAGCTTTTTCCACATCTTCTGTCACTAAGTTGCCTTCCCCATTCAGTAAGGGGCCCACACTTTCCCTGACCATCTTCTTGTTGCTAACATATCTGTAGAAACCCTTCTTGTTACTCTTAACATCCCTCGCTAGCTGAAACTCCAAGTGTGATTTGGCCTTCCTGATTTCACTCCTGCATGTCTGAGCAATATTTTTATACTCCTCCCTGGTCATTTGTCCAATCTTTCACTTCTTGTAAAGCTTCTTTTTTGTGTTTAATATCAGCAAGGATTTCACTGTTAAGCCAAGCTTGTCACCTGCCATATTTACTATTCTTTCTACACATCGGGATGGTCTGTTCCTGCAACCTCAATAAGGATTCTTTAAAATACAGGTCCCTTGCTCCTGTGAGCAACTCCTGAGAGGGATTGTGCTTTCCATTCCCATTGTCTTCAGTGGGAGCTGAAATCACACAGCAATTCTAGGAATCAGTCATCACCTTCAGGATTTAATGTCAGCATTAGACAGATCCTGCCAGGCAGATTAAATGAGCTAGACAAACAGGCTACAGAGAGGCTTATCATTGAATACAACTTCCCCTCATTGGACAAAATCAAAACATTGGCAAGTCTGCTGAGCTGCTAGTACAAAAAAATCTGATAGCACAAAAATAAAAGATTAGCAACTATTACTGAGAGAATTAACTTCTAGGAGTAAGTTTCCTATCACCTTGACCAGGGATTGACCTGCAAGACTGACTAAAGAAGCATAACGTTCATCCTCCTTGCACTGAATCAAAGATTCACTCCAGCTTGACTTATTTCCCTTAGCACCAGGATAGATGCTCCAGTTGCCACCCTCAGATGTCCTGCAATATATCAGCGCTGGCATTACCACAGAATTCTTTGAGGCTGACACGTGAACTAATGCTCTGCTACATGCTGAGGTCAAGGTGGAAATAGGACGGGAGCATCTAAACAATTCAAGTGCAGAAAGATGTCGGAAAGCGCAGCATTATCTGGACCCACGGCAGACAGCAAGTTCAACCTATTTCGATATTGCTTTAAAACAAAAACTGTGTCACGAATATTTTGTTTCAGCTTTCAACAAAAACATACTATTAAATGTGGCAATAATAAGCTCCCTCCAGTAAGAAAGGAAATTCATGAGTCAGATTCTGGACAAGAGCACAAGCAACATGATTCCACTTGCCATTTCTGCTAGGAATCTGGTTCTAATGTGTCTTTTCTCTGGCACCACCCCAATGAGATGCCGAGTGCCATCAACCCTCTCTGACGTCCGTTGGCCTTGAGAGCACTCAATGGATCAGGACATAATTTATTACTATTTGTTTGTATTGCAGTAGTGCCTAGGGGCACAGATTAAGGATCAGGCCCACATTGTGTTTGGTGCTGTACAGGCCTCCAAAAGAAGAGCTCACAAACTCGGTTAAGACAAGACACAGGTGAATGGGACAAATGGGGAGGAGGAAGGAGATGTAACTCTAAAGCAAGCAGGTTGTCATATATTAAGTATTGCTGTCAGCTCACCAGCTGCCTAAGCCTTTAGTCTTGTGAAATTGAGTTATTTAGCTTTATACAATTTCAGATTGTTTTATAACAACTTTAAATACTTTTCTTAAAAGGCTGCCGAGTTACAGTCCACACTGTTCATTTTACACATCCACATCTTTTATCATTCCTAGATGCTGCTTTTTTCCCCACTGTTGTACACGCCTGGGACTCACCAGTGTAGGGATGGAGCTCAGAGCAGGGTTAAATTTTAGCATCTGAGACCATGCCTGTTGCTGAAACGTTAGGATCTGGGATTCCAGGGCTCACCATCCCAGTTCAAAGAGCGTTAGGGTTGCTGACATTAATGAAGAAATAACACCCATGGAAGCTAGGTAAAATTATTGCAACCCCATTTTACAAACAGGTAAATGGCAACAAAAGAAGAGGAAGTACCTTGCTCAAGATCACATAACCAGAGAGAGTGGTAGAGCTGAGGACAGAACAAGCAGTCCAGGGGGCTCCTAGTTCCCTGTTGAAATCACTTACTCCTTAGCTCATTCTACACCAAAAAGTAAAAAATTCTGCGCACAATATTTTAAAATTCTTCAAAATTCTGCAAGTTTTATTTGGGACTAGCAACTGATCCCAACTCAGGGTAGGAGCCACTGGCTGGGGTGTCCCCAGCCCTGCAGTTATTTACCTCTCCGCTGGCTGCCTGAAATGATGTACCTGCACAGGTGCATGACTGTTCTTGCAGTTTTTCTTTGCTTCCCTGTCAGAAAGTCATTTTTCTGTGGGGAAGCAAAGAAATCTGCAGGGGACATGAGATCTGCGCACGCACAAAGACGCAAAATTTCCCCAGGAGTAAATCACCAGAATTACGTTGTTCCCACCACCACCACGAATGCCGAGAAGCCCTACTGACCTCAGACCTCAAGACACAGGGCTTGCTGCTGTCTGCCTTGATAAAAACCCTTGAAGACGTGTTGATTCCTGGAGCTTGTATGCCTGAATACCCACAAAACCAAGATCAAAATCAAGAAGAAGGGGGAAAGTTTGCTGTGAAAAAACAATAAAAATACTTCTGTTTAACCTCAGAGAATGACAGAAATCCAGAATCTAAATTTTGGAGTGAATTTAGGGCCAGTGGAAAGTGCTGGATTGACACCTCTGGGAAATAAAGCCCCTGTTTATCCCCAGAATAGGCAAAGAATAAACAGTAGGAATATGCAGCTTTCCCCATGCTCTTCAAATTCCACATGTGCCTCAGTACTGACCTGCAGAGACCACTCCCCTGAGAGAAAACAGGAGTTCATTTTCTGTTGCCCCTACAATCCACGGCCACTCTGGTGACTTTTACAACAAAGGAGCCAAACAGTTCCAGTTATGGTGGTGACCAGTCCAGAAGGAACTGGACTGTGACCACTGACTCATTCCACAGAGGCCAACCACCAGAAGGTAATGACTTTTAGTCGTTACTGGAATCCAGACCAGTAAAACTCAGTGCATGTGAAATAGATGGCTTTCCTTCCCGTTCTGGTCGGGAACATGATGTCTGAGCATTCCCGACTTTATTTTGTAGTTCAGTGACGTTTTGTTCTTTTGGCTAAACTTCAGTAGTAAACATCTGAAGCAGCCTTTAAATCTGTAGTGCACAGCAGCAGCAGCAATAGCTTGGTCCAGCTTCTAAATGGATCCAGCTGACTAGCTGTGTCTCACTCCGCTACTGCATGTGACACCACTAGGTTTTCTTGGTGAGACAGTTATAACAGTCAGAAGCCTCAAAGTATTACACAGAAAATGACAAAGGGGAACCTACAGGGGAGATCATGTTCTTCCTTGACATCTCCATTCGCATCAATGTTCTTAACAGGAGCGTATCCATGCAATTATATGTAAATCTGCTTTCTCTGCACTACAAAACTGGCAGTGGGGCTGCTCTGGGCCAGTTTTAACATGAGATGATGAAGCGAATGCTGGGAAATGTGAGCATGCATTTAGGTCTAAAGCCAGGCTGATCTGGAAAATCAGGAATGTCTTTCTTCAGTTTTCTAGATCCTCTCTTCCATTAAAGATCTTTGGCCATCAGATGTTTAAAGACTACTCAGGATGCATGCGTTAAACTCCTTGAGGGTCTAGGCTCCTTCCTCACATTCTATTCTGTACTGCATGCCAAGAAAAAAAAGCAGAAACTTACTAGTGCCTAGATTTGTCAAACACCCACTGCTTTGAAGAATAGGTTTTGATTTCCTCTCACCAAGAAGTGGGAGAAACTGAGGAAAAGGCAAAAGAAACAAGACACACCATGTAGGAGAGAGAAATAACCACAGATAACTGGAGGAGAGGAAAGATGCTGATATAATAATGGGGAGTTTGGAAAAAACTCCCTACTTAATCAAGACCACCTCTTAGCACTAGTGTGGAACTTTCTTTTACACTAATCCTCAGTGTTTTATCTCACTTACATGTGAACAACACCTCTACTGTTAGGGCCTCAGAGACATCCCTGCGGGTAACATTTCAATATACAAAGTCAAGGGATATGATCAAAAAGGAAAGCAGCAAATCCACTCTCTTTGCTGGCATGACAGGTGCCAAAGATGCTTTCAATTCTTCCTCCCAGTAGAAGTTCCAGCCTCAGTAAAACAAAATAAAAGTGTAGGAAACAGAGACTCTGGTATGGGCCAGCCAGGAACTAAATTAGAGGAAATGGGGTGCTCCATGGAAATGACAGACTTTAAAGGTTGCTGAACATGTCTGCTGTGGAGATTCAGATTTTTCCAGTTACCCCCTCCATTGCTCATCACACCCAAAAGGCCAACAAAAGGCAATTCATGAATGGATGCAGTTGCTGCCAAAGAGGCAGAACCTAAGGCCCACATAGTCACCCCAATACATATATGGTCTGTTTCCAAACAATAGAACATGCTGCAATTAGCGGATATATGAATTTTGTGTAGCACGTACTGTACGTTGCTAAGCAGTCATTCATCACCAATTACTAGGAAGTAGAGGGAGGACCACTGGGGCTTTGGATGGTGAAAGAATCAACAACACCAGGTTCTTCTCCAGTACCTTCCTGGTGAGGCTCTGAAAGCGCTTTCCAAACACCAGAAACCTTCTCAGGTAGCTCAAAGCTATTATCCACATTTTACAGCTGAGGAAAGTGAGGCACAGAGCAGTGATGTAACTTGCCCTTGGGTCACAACTGGAATAGAAACCAAAAGTCCTGACTCCCAGTCACCACTCAAACATTAGACAATGCACCTGTGCTACAGTTCTCTTTAGTCTGGCCTTTAGTTACAGGCAATTAAGTTCACTGACTGTTGGTTGTTAACACAAGTCATTAGTTAAAGTCATGGGATTGGATCACTGAAGCTGGTGAGAGGGACTTTCCATCTCCCTGTGCTAGCCTGATCTCGTGAGAGCCAGAGGGGGCAGGACCTAAGGCCCTGTAGTCACCCCAATACCTATATGATCTGGTTTCCAAACAACACAATATGATGCAATTAGCAGATATAGGAATTTTAAGCCTCCCTCAAGGGTTTCGTCACTATTAGTTTGCAGCTATGGCTCCTCAAGATTCCCACCAGATGAGGCTGATAAAGGATGCATTGCACCAGTGCATCGCCCAGCTACCTTCTCTCTGCTCATCACCATTTTTGGGGCTGGACTGACCCACTTAGACTTCCCATAAGTGTTCTGCATCAAGATGCAAACACAGCCCATTCTTCAATATGCGGAGATGAGAGAATTTCTCAAGCAGGACTTCTTTAATCAGACATACCTCTTTCACTAAATCAATCTACAAGTTATTGGAAGGGTTTATGCTGCCATGGCTGGGAGGGTAAATTGCTAATCTCCCTCTGCCTGCTAATGCCTGGCATCCCCACAGGATGCATGTACTGCATGTCCTGGACCACGTGTCCTTATGAAAGAGAGAGGCATCCTGGCATGCATCAGATTTTTGAACGCTCAAGTGCAGAAGGTAAATTAATAAATGGTACATTTATAACTCCTGCATTTTTATAGATTCCTTAATCAGACTGCTTAACGTCAGAAAACAGTAACATAAAAAACACATGATACTGTTGCATGCACAGCTTCTTCCTGGCAATCGTGTATTTTTATGGCAAAATATAAAAAGCAGTTAAAAATGCATCTCAAACATTTGTGGTTTTTTTGCAGTGCATTAACTCTCCTGGCTTAACAACTTAACTCTTAGCAAATCATATGCATAGTTAAAACAAAACCCCTACACTTTTCTCCTGAGTCCAGAAGTGATTTTTCAGGAGCTGCACAGAAATATAGGAATTGCAATACCAGATCAGACCTATGGTCCATCTAATCCACTATCCCAGTCTTAGACAGGGTCTAGCACCAGTTACTTTAGTGAAAGATGCATGAAATCCTACAGTGGACAATTATGGGAGAGCCGCCCCATAAAATAAGTCTTTTACTATCTCCTGGCAGTTGGTGGTTGTGTTGTGCCCTCAACTGTGCCTGCACCAATGCCCAGGGCTGGCCTTACCATGAAGTGAACTGAGGTGGCCACCTCAGGTGCCAGACTGGGATGGGGTGGGAGGGGTGGCGCAACTAGGACCCAGAGTGTAGAATATTGTGTCTGGTGCATATGTATTCTCTCTGCTCCAGATGCACAGAGATGGTAGAATGCTGTGCTGGAGGAAGGAAGGCACAAGAGACATAACAGGCAGGCAGGAAAAGAGGTGAGAGGGAATAACAGAAAGCAGCAGGAGCTGCAGGGAGAGAGAGGAGGAGGAGCCTCTCATGTACCTCTCCAGCACCCACGATAGCCTGGATTGATTAACACCGGCTTCTCAGGGAGCTTCCTGTTTCCTGCTGCTTCCCTGAACCCACTTGAGGAGAACAGGCAGTCAACTGAAGTAGTAGGAGCCAGTTAGGCCCTTAAGACACTGAAGTCTTCCCTCACTCAGGCCCTGCTACCAGCCTGCTTATTTGTCCCCTTCAACTGAGCGCTGAGAGCCACTCTAGCTGGCACAGAACAGCAGTCATGAGTGAAAGAAGAAAGCGCCCCTCTGGGGCAGCATTCAGAAAAAGAAAGAAAGCAAAGGAAGCTTTTCTATCTAAGCAGGAAGGAGCTCTCTTGAGATACATAGACACAAATGTTTCATGGTGAGCCTTCTGGCCCCAGTGAGGATGTGAGTGGTGAGGAGATGCCTGATCTGGCTTAAGGTAAGGGTTAAGTTTCTTTTACCTGAAGGTAACGAACACCTGACCAGAGACCAATCAGAGAAACTGGATTTGTTAAGTCAGGGGCGGGAATTTGTATATCGGGTCTTTGTTGTTTTCTTAAGCTATGAGGAAAACAAGTCCTTCTTCTAATTCTCTCCTAAATACTTCTTCTAAAACCATCTGTAATACCCAGCGAACGCAAAGTAATTCAGCTATGATGGTCTTTGGGTGTATTTACCTGTATGTTAATTTGTTGTGCGGGTTTAATTGGGCCTTATCTTTAATCAGACTGTTTCCTTTATATTTTCTTAATAAGCAAGAGCCCTTGTATTGACACCCAAGATTGATTGTTTTATATTTCTTTTCTTTTTTCTATAAAGTTTTCCGTGTTAAACCCTACAAATGTGCGCCTCGAATCCGGCCTCGGGAGGTTTGTAAAGTTCTTTCCTAGGGTGCAAAAAGGAAAAGCCAGGCTGTGGGCTATCCTATTGTCGGGGTCCAGTGGCGAAAGAGGCACACTACGGAGACGACCAAGTGTATCTCTGAATAACACCACTCACTCTCAGTTTCTCTGGTGTAGATAGTTTATTCCTCATTCCTAGTGAAGCCCTGCGCATAGGGGGTGGCAGAAAGCCCAGCTGTGGTATTTGCATCTCCATTGTCCTGGAGGGAAGCAGAAAAGCTGGTTTCTTTGGTTCACACAGGTTGCTCGCGAGGCAAGCCTGATAAAGGGGGGAAGGGTTATTTTTCCCTGCTTTTAGCATCAAGGGTATTGGGAATCTGGGTGTTCCACCAAGGGAGGTTGGGGACACCAGAAAAGGAAGGAAAGGGGGATCGGCCCCATAAGATTAATCCTGATCTGGTGGCTAGCGAGAAATTATCCAAGCTTGGTAGTGAGCTTGGGAGTTTCAGTAACCCCCAAACTTTGGACGCAAAAGTCCGGTTTTGGACAGGACCAGACTGGTGGTACTAAAGTCCAGGTCTGGACTGGACGGCTAGATTACGCAACATGGTGTTGCAGCGGGATGGGAAGTTAAATCCATAACCATAGCTTACATTAATTTTTTTTTTCCCTGCTAGGCATTGCAGCAGAAGGAATTGGGTTTTTAAAGGGCAACAGATAAAAAATTTTTTCTTTTCCTGCTGTTTCAGCAGTTCGCATTTTTACTAGGCTCATTAAAGAGAGCCATTAAGAGTCATTGGTTGGAACAATAGCCTTTCTCTTTCAGAGGGCTTGTACATCAACAGCAGTCCCAAGGGATGAAGAGGATTGGTTTTACAGACAGCAAATTTTTTTTCTTTCTCCTTGCGCTCTTAGCATCTTACTTAAGGAAGACAGGGTTTTAACAGGGCTAGAGGCTTGATTTGTTTTTTCTGCTTCCAAGTTTTTTTTTGCTTGCTGTAGAGCTGAAATTTCGTTGCTCTTCTGCTGGAGTTGCAAAAAAAAAATTTTTTTTTTCAGTCATTACAGAGACCATTACATATCTTTTGTTAAACAATTGAAACTAAGTACCCCGCCAGCAAACTCACACAGGTAAATACAGTAGCTTTGGTTGGTTCAATTGCCAATCCAACGCCGCGGCTATCCTGCAGAGCTAAGGACAAATCTCAGCAGGCAGAAAAGCCAGCAATTCAGACAACCCAGACACCAGAGGGCACTCCACACAGAAAACAAACAATGAGTTCAAAAGATGAGGCAGAAAAAGGAAAGAGCCCGGCTACAGCCCAGACACGAATAAACATAGGAGACAGCTGGAACTACTTAAGGCCGAACAAGATGCCCAGGGGGCAGCTCACCGAAGAGATCAAGAAGGCCAAAAAGGCAGATCAAGAAGCCAAAAGGCAGATCACGAAAAAGAAAACAACAAGAAGAAGAGGCAATTCCACAGAAGACAGACCAGAACTACAAAGAGAGGGGCTCACCAGCAGAGCCCTTAGGAATAGAACGGCTAAGCAGCAGACCCCAACAATACTAACCCCCGCGCCCGTTGTTGTTCCATCCCGCACAGGAAATTTCCCAGCTACAAGGCAGGTGAGGACCCGGAGACCTTCTTAAATTTCGAAAGGGTCTGTATTGGGTACAACATCCCTGAAAACCAGTACATGTTAGAAGCTGAGGGTCACACATCAGTGGACCCTTTGGCTACCTATCCATTTATGACACCTCTTTCCAAATGCTTTTGTTGCTCTGCACATACTTCTAACACTTCCTGTAACAGTTGACAGTGGAGAACGCAGCTTCCCCAAGCTGAAGTTAATAAAAACACATCTACGCTCCACAATGACACAGGAGAGGCTGGTCGGCCTCGCAACCATCTCAATAGAGCTTGAGCTGGCCCAGACTGTGGATCTTCAGGAAGCAGTTCAAATCTTTGCAACCAAGAAGGCACGGAAAGCACCACTTTGATTATTCAAAACAGATAAAAATGCCAGACAAGAAAAGTTACATTTGCTGTTCAGGCGTTTGAAAGTTAAGTGTTACTTAAAAATTTTGAAGAAGGTATTTTAAGTTGTTAGTTCTCCTTTCTTGGGGTAGGTAGCAGAGCAGAACCATGAGAGGAGTAGAACAAGAAGAAGGCAGAATTGAGACCTTTCAAAGTTTTGGCCCAAGCGAGGAGGCTGGGGGCGTCATTTGAGCTCTGCCAAAATGCTGTGGGCCGGCCCTGCCAATTGCAGAGCATGTGGAGGGGGAGATAGCAATGCGTGTATTTGCATTGCACCACTATTGATGCAAAAACTAAACAAACAAAAAATGGAAGGTTGGAAGAGAAAAAAAGCAAAAGCGAAGGACGGAAGAGGTGGTTGAAAGGTAGAGCCATATTTACCCATGGTCTTGAGAGGCCCAGGCCCAGGCCCAGGCCCAGGGCAACATGCAGTAGTTAAAAGGGATAGAGAAAGTTTCCACTTCCATTTGACTTACTTGTGGGCCACAGTTGCTGGCTGGTCACCAGGACACTGATCAATGGGCCCCTGTTGCTCTCTGGTCCCTTGAGACTGTGTCCAATATACTCTTGTGAGTACTTGAAGTTTTGTTTCTTTGCTACATCTGGCACTAATGTCTTAGGCAGGACCAGTTCAAGCACATCAAGGGACCCCTGCATGCCCACTCCACCGGGGCTCCTTCCAGGAACACACAGCAGCAGGGTGTGGGAACTCAGAATGGTGTGGCTTATGGGGAATCCTGTAATGGTTACAGGGTATTGAGATTGAGTGAATATTTGAAAAGCACTTTGAAGATGAAAAGACAAGAACTAGATACTTGTTAGAAGAGAAAAAATATTTAACAAATTATTGAGAGGAGGAGGTTGGTTGGTTTATTTTGATAGAAAACCACCTTCCTGGATTTAAAATACAACCAAATCCTGAAGATGTTTAGAACCCAGAGGATATTTCGCACCAACCAATCATTTTAGCAAAGTCGAATATGAGATATAAACTACTTAACAGTTCTGCTTTCCCATACCTCTGGGTGTTTTTCTTAAATATTAACTGCAGAATAGCAAAGTGTTGAAGGTAGATTAGCCTGGTGTATTACAGGCTTTCAAGCTTTGCTGCTAGCACTATGCACACACAGCTCCAGTGACACTGCGTTTAGCCAGAGCATAGATACAAACTAGGACAAGATTTTCTGGGCCTATTGCCTATTTTAATGAAACTTGCAGTTTTCTTTGGCCTGGCTCCAGTTCTCCAGGGTTAGTCTAATTCCCCCACTGTGTAGCTGCAACTACCAGTAGGATCACAATAACCAGGCTTTTGATTCCTTCCTCCGAACAAACCAGGAACTCCTGGTTTTGCTAATACTCGCCCAAAGAGTCGAAAGAATACTCCTCACTAAACAATAGAAAAGTCATTCACTTAAAATCCAAACTGCTCTGTAGGTCTCACTCCTACCCTATTGTCCACATAAAAAATACCAACCGCAGAACATGCGTAAGGTGTTCTGTGCCCACCTTCTGCTCTTCAGTCTGTCCCTCTTAACACACGTTCTGTTTTGCACTCCCTCGGCACAGACAGCATATCTGCCCACCGCAGTAAGAGGATAGAGACCTTTTAGTGCTTATGTATTTTATAGATATTTCCCTCTGCTGCTCTCTACAGGTTTAAAAACAGGTCCAGACTACACAATTAAACACCACCCAGCACTGTTGTGTCTTATTTATTTCAGTAGCTCTAGCCACATGTACAATAATTAATAAAATAATAATTCACATAAACAACACTGCACCTAGATAGTTGGAGGACAGAAAGATAGACAGGTGTTTTGTGCTCCTTCAGAGAGGGGTCAAGCTGCCAGAGCATAGCAGTTAATCTGACCCAAACATTTAAAACAAGATGATTTAAAGGTTTGTACTACATATCTTCATATTGTTAGAAAGCAAACATGCCAGCATTCCCTTTGGATCTGTTAGTTAGTGTTGATGTATTACATTTTTAATACTTAAAAAAAACCACGGAAATTCTCAGACAAAAAACTATGTTAAGACTAAGTGAAGGTTAATGGGAAAGCACATCACAGGGGTATTGTGATTGTTCCAAAACCCTGTATTATAAATCTTTATACATTTCAAAGGCAATTCAGAGTGAAAGTTGACTTTAAAATAAATTCAACCAAATCCTGTTTAAGTATGGAAATGCACAGTTAGGGAATCCGGAAGACTTTAACATTCCCCTGTAGTAACACGATGAGGAAAAGTAGAAGGAACAAAAAAATCTAATTTATCTTTAAACATCTGTTTAATCTGTTCCAGGCCCAAAGCTACTAGAATAGCTAGCCAGGCTAATGAACGCTAAAATATTTTATTTATGATCATGCAATTATTGTACAGTGTCACCACTAACCCCTGAAAGTTCAAAAATTTCAAAAATCATGAGACTGGCCCCCAAATCATGATTTAAAAAATAGATTAGAGAATAATATCAATTATTATTTATTTCTATTATTACAGTAGCGCTTGGGAGCCCCACACATGGAGCAGGGCCCCTCTGTGCGATGTGCTGTACAAATAGAACAAAAAGCAGCTCCTGACCTTAGAGAGATTATGCTGTCTGCTGGTTTTTGTAACTTCTCCTGCCCCACCAATGTGTGTGTGTGACAGTGTTGCCCAATTTAAACTTAGAAATATTATTTTAGCCACCGCATTCTTATATCTGTGAACTTGATGGTCTGGCCCCCCACATCAACTCTGCACCCTGAACCCCAAACCAATTATTTTTACCCACAGCAATGCTGGCCACTCAGCAGAATACTGGGCACCAATGAAAGTGACTGGTAGGAAGCCAAGGTCATTCTGCTGCTAATTGGAGAAGCTGTGCAGCAGCAAGAGCAGGCACTGGAGAAACTGATACAGCCCCAGACATAGAGGCTGCGGGAGGGGTAGAATACCAGGCACATTTCCCTCACCACAGCCGGGAGGTTCTGGTTGGGAGAGGGGAATGGGACTAAGAATGTTTCTTTTCCCTTACAGAGACAAGGTGTGTGAGGTAATATTTTTTATTGGGCTGAATTCTGTTGGTGAGTGTGACAAGCTTACAGTAGTGAAAAAGAGTGTGAGGACCAGGAATCTTCACATTTAGCAGACATCTAGTAGACAGAATCTGACTCCAAAGACGGAGTCTCTGAGCAGGGTCTAGAAACAGCCCTGTGGTAGGAGTCCCAGGACTCTTCCCTTCCCAGAAGTTTGGGGTGATGGGGGGAGGTGGAAGGGAGATGGGAGGGAGGTTTCATTTCTCATCAGGACTTTGTGACTGGATAGTGAGGGTCCATCTTTCATACTGGTCTTGGACTAGTTGATTCAGTGTTTTGGCTACCTAGTTTCTGGTAAAATTCCAGACCCCATGAGGACTGGTTAGAGACAGAAAAGGGATGTGCACTGAGTTGTAGGGGTGTTGCCACCACAGATATTTTCCATCCTGGGAAGACCTTCAGCTTGTAGGTAGGCGCCAAGCAAACTTTTCACACCTTAAAAACACAATACACAACCTAGGATGAATGCCAAAACTTCTACTGCACCCTGGGGAAGAAATGCACCAAATATTAAAATAAAAGAATCTATTTTCACCAAAGCCACTAGACCAGAGGTTCCCAAACTTTTCCTTTGCGTGCCCCCTTCCAGTTCTACCAGCTGCCTCTGGGCTCCTACCCATCCCAACACTGCGACTTTGTGTGTTCTCAGAACTACCTGTCTTTAGCCATCTTTCCGTATTTCACTGTTACGCACAGATATAATGCAACATATACAATTGAAAAAAATATCCTAAATTCTGAACTCAGCTAGGCTGGACAGTTGCTGGGCAACTGAATCCACACTGTACAATGATTGGAAGTGAGGGATCTGTACATTAGTCTCTGAGGATCTGTATTCTCATTGGTACATCTTGAAGTAAATTAACTACTGTATTTTATATAACAGATTCCCACAGAGTTTTAAAGCTTGGTCTGAGTAGTCTATTATGAAAATGCAGTAAATAAAATAATTACTAAATAAAATCCACCTCTGCACAATTTCTCCCACGTACCCCCAGGGGCACATGTACCACAATTTGGGAACCCCTGCACTAGACTAGATAACCAACCAAACACCGTAAGGATGGAAGGATAATGGAGCGAGGTCACTTGCAAATCCTTTCTGCTTTTGTCAGTTAAATCTCCGCTTTTACTGCATGAAACATATAACCAAACCCCAAAGGTGCACAACTAGCGGGAGTGCATTCAAATCCCAATTTCACAGCATATGTGCCTTTCCAGACAACTGCAGGCATATACTCCATAACACATTTGTAAAGTGATAATTAGTGATAGACTTGTTATGAATATTCCAAATAACATTTCTCTCTACAGCAGCCTAAGACTACAAGGGCAACATTCTAAAGAGCTATGAATAATTGAAATGAAAAAAAGCCCTTTGTAAACAATAGTGAACATTTTAAAGCTTATTTCAGTAACACTAACCCAACCCCTGTCCTTTAGAAACGCACAGCCATGCAGCTGTCAGAACAAGGTGCCCATCCGGCTGATGGGATGGCAATGCTGCAGCTCCCTACCATGCAGTCAGACCATGTCTCTGTCAGCGCAGGGTTGGATTAACAGCATGTCCTCTGCCTGAGGCCAGACCTGCAAAGCATCCAATCATGTGGAGTGAGGTGGCCCACTTATTAAGCAGTGTTTCATGCAGACAGCACTCTAACCCTGATACTCTGTGATTTGCATGGGTTCTAGCTGATTCTGGGGTGTTGGTTTGAACTTATAACACTCTGTACGACTTGGGTCTTGCTTCCCTGAGAAGCTGCCTCTCTCAACACATGATACTGCAGCATTACAATTAATTCAAGTGCTTGAGCTAACACCCCCCTCATTTAATCAGAAGGGGGCTGGTGGTGGGTCATTCTGGTAAAATGACTATGGGCTAGATCCACAAAAGGATCTAACTACCCAATGGTAATTTCAGGTCCAACATTTAGGCACCACTGCGATCCTCGAAACTCCTGCTCGGCAGCCACATAACTATGCAGGAGGTTAAAGTCCCTAGGCACCTAAATATCTGCCAGTGAGCATGCGCATAGCTGCCTTGCTCTACACCTTAGCTCTGGCTAGGGTGACCAGTTGGCTGCTATTGCACCGGCCTGGCCATTTTTTTAATGGATTTGCCAGTTGCCAGAACAGTAATTTAATATGCTGAGTTTTATATGTGTGTCTAAAGAGTTGCATTGTCACAATACACTGGAATATCTAATGTTAAAAGTTTCTGTGTCCAGTTAAAGGTGCTGCAGTTTTCCTACTTTCACAATCTAAGTAAGAAAATGATGTTATCAACCTTACCTCTCTGTGTTAGCTCTCTAGATACTATAAGTGGCTGTTGAAGGGGGATGCAGAATTTCCTTGTGGTTGGGATTGTGGCAGGCTTGTCTTGTCGGGGGGGTCGTTGGGATTTTTTGCATTTCAAAGGTGGTAACCTTAGCCCTGACACCTGTCTTATGTCTAAGCCAGAGCAGGATCCTCAAACTAGGTTTTCCCCTTCTAACTCTCAGTCGGGGCCCTTTCCAGCAGGCTTTCTCAGAGTATGCCTGAACACACACAAAACAGGCAGAGACGGAGGGGCTGTCCACCCCACCTCTATAACATTTAGACCAGCAGGTAGTTAGAGGACTCACACATGATGTGGGAGACCTGAGTTAATTTCCTCCCTTTGCCTGATGTGCAGAAGGAATTTGAACTTGGAGAGAGGCTAGGAGGTATTCTGGAACAGGTCCCTCTCAATCTCCCATGTTGAAGCTGTACTGTTTATAAATAATTAAATATACAATGGAGCAGGGAGCTGGAACGTGGGGCTCCCACCTCCCTGAGCAACAGAGTCAGTCTCATTTTTTTTCTCTCTCTCTCTCTAGCCTAATGCATATTTCCTGGAGCTCCCTGTTCAGCATGCTGGTTGTGTGGATCCCATTCCTAGGCATCTAACACTCCATATAGGAACCTGTATTCTTAAAAATGAACTGCCCCTTTGCCCTCTAGCTCTGGAGCTTACTCCCCACTTAGCTCAACACCTGGGCGGTGACTTTTCAGAATACATTTCTAAAACCAGGTGTCCTCCCAGGATCTTCTTGGGCGACCGGGTGAAGGGAAAGTAGGAAATACATTAGGAAGATGAAGGCTGCAATGGAGTCAAGTTGCTGGAAAGAAGCCTGGTGTTCAGATATAATTATGTATTATGGTAAGATTTGTGGTTTTAATGGTTGGATCTTAGACAAGCACAATTAAAAACTGAAAGAACAAGTAAACAAGGATAAGGACAGAAAAAAAGGATCTTTTAGATGGAAAGAAGCTTGGCTTGATGGGGAAGGGAAGAGACATAGGACTGGATCAAGAAATGCACACAGAACAAGTGGTTTTATTCTCAAGGTAGGCAACATTCTGGGGAGGGGGGAACTGAATTAATAATAAATGCAAAGTGCCTTAAAAATTGAAGTTCCAAAACCTCAAGTATGATTTAAAATTCAAAATGAT
Source organism: Chelonoidis abingdonii (assembly GCF_003597395.2). Taxonomy (NCBI): domain Eukaryota; kingdom Metazoa; phylum Chordata; order Testudines; family Testudinidae; genus Chelonoidis; species Chelonoidis abingdonii. The sequence goes on along the minus strand of NC_133793.1, from coordinate 15,932,629 downwards.
TCCACTGAGCTTAGCACTGCACTAACACAGTCCTTCCCCGCCCCAACCTGCCCTACCAAAAATTGCTTTTTTTCCCCCTCATTCTTACAGAGTAATTGAAAGGATGTTGAGGCTTTGGCTTTAACCACAGCAGAGAAATGATGCATTCTGAAATCAGAAGAAAAGGAGGCAAAGACGGGTGAGCAGGCTCCGATTTTCTCACTATTCATGTCAGGTGAGATGAGTCATTTATACCATGAGACGTTAGAAAACATCATCTTTTAAGAATTCATAAAAACAAAAAGCACGCTCAGAAGGCTGTTAAAGAAAAGGTTTGCAATTAGCAATGTTAGTGTATCACTAATGTGTAACTATGCTGAAACCACCAGCAATTTTAAGCCTTTTTTTTAGATATAATATTCTATTTTAAGGATAAAATTGAGCTCTTTAGTAGTAATAGAGAAAATTGACTAGGAAGGCATAACAAAACCTGCAGAACTCTGAGCCAGATGGAGCCACTTTGCTTCAGATCAACTGCTATTATCCTCAAATGCCCCCAAAACTAAAATGTTTATTTACAAGATTATTACTGGATTTTTAACTTTGTGCAAAAGGCTCAAATTTCAGTTTTAACACTTTTTTTCTCCCGGCATATTTATTAGGAATAAAGAAATTGTTACCAATGGCAACAACAAAATGTCCCATCAGCTTCTGATGTTGATTCTTCCGTATAGAACTGATATGGCATAATGATAATGACTCCAGAAATGAGTCACTACTCCCAAAATGCTCGCATATTGCCCAAGCATATAAACTGGTGTTCGTCAGCTGGGGGGTGGGACCCCAAGATGGGCCACACAAGGGTAGTCGCTGAGTCATAATTGAACCTCTCTCTTTTCACACTTCACTTCAGCACAGATTTTGCTAGAAAATGTTCTTAGTTTTGTTTTGAAGGCAGGAAAGCCTGGGTTTGGGTTTCATCTCTCCTACTATCAATCTACCAGTGCAGTTCACAATGCTAATTACTGATCATGACCTCATATCCTTGTCCTAAGAAACAGGTAAGTGTTATTCACTCAGTTTAGAAATAAAGTAATTTCCACAAACTCATTTCAGGCAGAAATGTGAACAGAATCCAGGTATCTGATAAGACCCTTTCAGAATTAATGTGCCAGATCTATGCACTCAGCTAGGCTGTCTGTAACCATTTCTCTAATCACTAAGTCACACTTCCCTATCAGAGCCAGGTAGGGTAACCAGACAGCAAGTGTGAAAAACTGGGATGGGGGTCGGGGGCGTAATAGGAGCCTATATAAGAAAAAGATCCAAAAATTGGAACTGTCCCAATAAAATCGGGACATCAAGTCACCCTAGAGCCAGGAACAGCACCCGGGACCCCTCATACCCTGCATTACACTGCTGTCTCACAACCAGGTATGCAGGGCCAGCCCACAACATTTGGCAACTGTGCCTTCTTCCTGTTCTACTCCTCTCATGATACTGCTCTGCTACCTTCCCCAAGAAAGGAGAACTAACAACTTAAAATGCCTTCTTCAAAAATTTTAAATAACAGGGTAGCAAGCATTCTCACAATGGCAATGAGCCTTTTCATAACATTTTGCCAGTAAAGAGAGTCTAATGCAATCTTCTCTTGATGCTCATCATCTATGGTGGCCTTTAACCTTAGTCCCATCTCAAGCTCTTTCCACCTAGGGAATGCTCTCTAGTGATTTGCTGCCTTCTCACAGCATGCCAGATTTCTAGTCAGATTTTTCCAGCCCTTTCTTCCTGTAGAACCCACTGTGGCTGGAACACTAGACTGGAAGAGTTTGCAACAAAAACAGTATGCAGCATTCCGGGGTTTTGAGTACATAGGCCATGGCCTCGCTACTTTGTCACCATTGGGGATTTCACACCAGTAATGCCTTGGATGGAAACTTCTGTTTTCATTGTCTTTGGAGAACATGAAGTTTTTCACTTGCTGTGGCCCATGCAGTACAAGGAAGTCCCTCAGGCTACTGCTCAAGTGGGTCCACAGTCCTGGAACATCTAGACTTAAGGAACTAAACTCAGCAGCTGCTGTTTCTTGTGCCTCCACCACACTCTTCTCTGATCTAGACTTTTCTTCAGGAATGTGCATGGTTACATCCATTTGAGATGGAGATATAGATGCTGCAGTAGCTGCCAGGTCACCTGCACTCTGACTAACTCGAAGATCAGGCATCTCCTCACCACTCCCATTCTCACTGGGGCCGGAAGGCTCACCATGAACATTTGTGTCTATGTATCTCAGGAGAGCTCCTTCCTGCTTAGATAGAAAAGCTTCCTTTGCTTTCTTTCTTTTTTTGAATGCTGCCCCAGGCATGACTTCTTTCACTCATGACTGCTGTTCTGTGCCAGCTAGAGTGGCTCTCAACACTCAGTTGAAGGGGACAAATAAGCAGGCTGGTAGCAGGGCCTGAGTGATGGAAGATACCAGCGCCTTAACTGGCTCCTACTACTTCAGTTGACTGCCTGTTCTCCTCAAGTGGATTCAGGGAAGCAGCAGGAAACAGGAAGCTCCCTGAGAAGCTGGTGTTAATTAGTCCAGGCTTCTGGGGGTCTAGAGAGTCACATGAGAGGCTCCTCCTCCTCTCTCTCCCTGCAGCTCCTGCTGCTTTCTGTTATTCCCTCTTACCTCTTTTCCTGCCTGCCTGTTATGTCTCTTGTGCCCTCCCTCCTCCAGCACAGCACTCCACCATCTCTGTGCATCTAGAGCAGAGAGAATACATATGCACCAGGAGCAGACAATTTTCTACACTCTGGGTCCTAGTGGAGCCCCACTAGGACCTAGTGGCATCTGAGGCGGCCGCCTCAGTTCACCTCATGGTAAGGCCAGCCCTGCAGGTGTGGCTCAGTAGGTCTACTCCTACTCCTACTATCAGGTATCCCTTTAGCTCAAGCGATAGCAGTGTGGGCTGACGCTATAATGATCCTGGATTCAAATTCTGCTGTCACCTTGTGGGGAAAAATAGCAATGATCTGTAACTGAAGATTGTATCACATTGTAGATAGAATTAACCTTTAATTCTAGTATCCCTACCTGTGAAGAAACCCAAATGTCTTTTGACACAGTTTTTTGTATGAAATTATATATATCTAGGTCCCCTGTTACATTAGCACAATTTAGGGGACTCGATGCTTTACAGCACAGTTAACACTCAGTCGAATCCAGCCCAGCTCAGTAGAGATTAAAAGCAGTTTTCATCGAATGGACGTTTAAGTGGCCTTTATATGAGATTAGTTTGGAGAGTCTCAGTTCCTGCTCTTGCATCAGAAACTCACCACCATGCTTTGCACTAACTGGCAAACTCAGCAGAGAGCCCTAAAAATGCATGAGCCATAGAGGCAGAACTGCCTGTTGCCCCTCCAGAGCAGGACTGCAGCATACAGAGGGTGGAAGGAAGCCTTCACTGTAGATGAGCAGTAGGCTTCATTCCGCAGGCACTACAGCTACGGAGTTTTTTCTTTTTATACTTCTGAAGTGATGTGTATGGTTAGATGCATTATAAAAATATTCAAAGCAACTAATTAAATGATTTGCATACATTGTCACACATGAAGCTGCACAGAACTTGACAGACTGTGATAGGGTGTCCACGGCTTGGAAGGGGCCGATTAACCCCCTGGCTGCACCTGGAGGAGGAACCAGGGATTGATTAAATGAGGCTCAGCTAGACAGGAGGTACCTGTATAAAACCCAGAAACTGAGAGCAGAAAGGGCGTACAGGGAAATAGGTTGCAGTCACCCTCTGGGAGGAGGGAGGGTGGTGAACCCAGAGAATGGGGGAAGCCAGGAAGGTAGGAGAAGGCTCAGGGGAAAGCAGCAAGGTAGGACAGTGCAGTTTTGGCTGCTGACCAGAGAGCCCCTGAGCTGGAACCTGAAGTAGAGGGTGGGCCCGGGTTCCTCTACCAGCCATTAGGGATGTTGCACTGGCATGGCAGTGGACAGCCTGGCATAGTTGGTCTGGGAAAGACTTCGTTACATTACTCCCAGAAGGGGAACCTGTATGGTGACCAGGCTGGAGGGCTGAGTCATGAAGAGAAGGCTGCAGTTCCTGGAGTGAGAGGTGCTGAAGGGTGAGACAGGATGGGTGAAGACACTACCCAAGGAGGGTGCAATGCCTGGTAGAGCTAATCCCCAGGAGGAGATGCCACCTGCGGTGAGTGAACCCAGGACACAGACCTCATGGAATTCTCAGACCATAATAAACTAAAATCAAATAATCTCAGTCCCAGAGCTCAGGCCTTATGAAAGTCAAAAGAATAAAACTAACTTGGAGTTTCTGGCCCATGCTGGTTTTGAGGTGTAAGTGGCATAAATCTTTTATCCTCCAAGGGCCAAATATAGATTTTTCCCAACACCATGTCAGATTACCCCAAAATCTCTCAGCTAAAACTCTCTTCCAGGAGAGGACCACTATGATGTCTCCATTTGCCCTCTGAGCCCAAACAGACACTATGGTTATTAGCAAGGACAGACCCCAAGACCTTTGGTTCCAAAAGTACAAGCCCTGCCACTTGAATGACAAGACTTTTCTGTTGCTGGAGCAGTATTTGGATTATCAGGAGAGGCACCAAATAAAATAGTCACATGCTTAACCATTTCATTACCCCACACATAAGGAACTTCAGGTGGATTGGTGTCATTTTGGTGAAATTCATGGAAGGACTCAGTGGTCAAAACTAGCTTGTAACAGGGAGCTAATCACCAGCTTGCCTTCTGAGAGACCACTACCACTCCACAAAGTAGGGGTTTGTATCTTCCCACCACTATACAGGCATTACCTAGTTAATCCTCAGGCACGGCTGCGAGATGGGTCAATATTATCCCATTACACATGAGGGAAGCAAGGATTGGAGAGGTTAAGTGGCTTGCATGGAAGTCTGCGTGTCTCTGGGTCTCATCATTTGTAAAATGGGGTACTTACCATACATGAAATCTGAAAACATACAGGACTAAAGGATGTCCACAGCCACCTGCTTGCAGATAGGTGAGTAATATTCTCTGAAATAATGGATATAATGAGACCCGGAGGTCAAGGCCCACATTTTCAAAAGTGGCCTCTGATTTTGGGTGCCTCCAAGAATTGAAGTACTAGAAATTAGAAGCCACTTGGGAAAACATTGGCCTTAGACTTTCTGAGCCTTAGTTTCCCCATCTCTATAATGTGGTCAATTAATATTTTCCTACTGTACTTCAGAAGGGTGTCGTGACTCCTCATCCAATAAGGTTTTTACAGTGCTACACAAATGCAGACTATTATTAATGCTACTTACTGCTGTTGGATGGATCATAACTCAGATTCTCATGGCGTCCAGGCCTGTACTTAATCCACTAGATCTTGTGCCTTTGGCAGGACTTTTAGGAAAACCTGATGCAAATTTCCAGGCCTAAGCATTGGTGCCACAGGGATTTGCCATGATATTTCTCTGCAGAAATTTTACAAAGCCTGAAGTGGGGCTAGGTGTGCTTCCTAAATAGTGCATGGCACTGATACAGTGTCTAGGAAGTTGGCATCAGACCAACACGTACTTCCTGAAGTATACACACGTCAGCATGCAGAATTCAGAGTGCTGTGATGCTCAAAGTACAAACGCAGATTTTAATAACTTCAAAATTCCTGCCAGCTGCCCTAACACTAGTGAAAGGCACCAGTACATGCCAAGAGCAATCTATAAAACCAAATCTGAAGCTTGTAGGCCGATCTGCCTTTGTGTTATGCCGTTCCCAGGACATGTTAGGAAAATTCCCAAAGGTGAGAACAGCTAATTTTTTAAACTCGCCACAGCTTGTAAATACTTCATCTACTACAGACTTTCCGGAAAAATATCTTCTTCCTCTTCTTCTTCTTCCTCCATGCCTTAATCCCATCAACCGGGGTCCGCTCTACGAGTCCCCACACTCCTAAGTGCACTATTCAATGCCACGTCCTCTACCATACCACATGCTAACGTCTTCCTTTGTGACATCCCACCACTTCTCCTTGGGTCAGCCCCTCAATCTTCTTCCTTTGATCTTGATGTTACCCACGCAGTTGTCAGGACTGCACTTTACATGAACAGATCATCTGAGCCTGCAGGCCCTCGTTTTTTCATTTCTGGGTGTTACTTTGAGCATATCTCTGACATACACATTCCTCACATGCTCTCCCTGGCTCACACCACTCATCCAGCTCAGTATTCACATTTCTCCGGAACAGTTTGCTCTTATTTCCCCTGTGTTGCCCAACACTCAGCACCACACCTTGAAACAGGACAGACCCCCATCTGAGAGCCTCTCCCTACCATCCTGATATCTTCCTATCACATACTACACCACTTACCTCTCACCAGTTGAAACAGGCATTTATTATCCTAACTCAAATGTTGTCATCCCTGTCCCCACTTGCTAGGAGTCTGGAACCCAGATACTTGAAACTTTGTACTTTCAGTATTGTCTGCCCATCTAGGTTCAGGGACAATGCTTCGGTGTTACATTATTGAAATTACATCATATACTCCATTATTCCTCTGCTTATTTTGAGCTCACATCTCTCTAACACATCTCTCCACTTATCGAGATGCTGTTCTAGACTATCTTTCTCTTCACGGCATAGAATGATATCATCTGCAAACAGCACGCACCTATGTGCCTCCTCCTGTATGCTCCTTGTGAGGGCGTACAGGACAAAGATGAACAAGAAGGGTCTCAGTGCTGATCCCTGATGCACTCCCATCTTTATCAATACTTAGTCTGTTTTACCAGTAGAAGTTCTGACTATTGACACTGCACGTACATATATAGCTTAAGAAGGCACATAAAGTTATCAAACCATTTTCTCCTTCATGGACAACCATGATTTCTCCTGGAATTCAGTCAAAGGCCTTTTCCAGATCAATAAACACCATGTGACTATTTTTTCAGAAAAAATCTACCAATCTTATTTATGCAGATACTAGCATCTCTAAGGCAAGAGCTTCTGCTTCCAATGGGCAAAGTCTTCATTTTACTGGTTTACTAGGGAAATTCACTTCCACCTCTTTCTAATATCCCAGCTCAGTTAGCAGCTCTCCCCTGATCACAGCTAGTTAAGGCACAGAGCTACACTAAATCTCTCTGCTTCTGTCCCTCTTGCCGCCTGTACATAATACATTTCTTTTCAGACGTAAGGATTTGAATGAAATAGGCAATTCAGCTGAGCCTACGCACACAGTTCACTGGGAGTTCATGTCAACTCAGCTGAACTGCGGTACCTGTCATTTTAAAAAACCCAAAACAATGGTATATTCTGCTTGGATTTTCAGCTTCATTTATCAAGGATTCTGTATGGGTCTAAATTCATTGCTCTTCAGGCATATTCTCTTTGCTGGATATCAGAATGGCCCAGTGAGCTATAGCACAGAACTCTTTACAGGCAGAAGAAAATGCTTTTCCTCTCCCACATTCACTGCACACAAGCAAAACCAAAGCTGGGAGACTGAGGCAGTTTGTGTGTGTGTTGGGCCAGGCTCACTAGAGCTGGTGTGTCAGTCACACTCCTCATGAGGCAGAGCAGGCCGTGTTCCTGGCACCGCCCTCCTTCGGGATTCCTGCTGCAGGGGAGCAGTTGTAACTCTCTGTAGGAGGCTCCATGGACAGGAGCTGCCTTGGGGAGGAGACTCTGAATCTGTGCACTCCCTGGCCACATGCTCAATGCAGCCAACACAGCCCACTTTAGGAGCCGAGCAGATGCTCTAGAGACCCTTTAAGGAAGGCTACAGCTTCTTTCTGCCACAAAAACTTCCTCCTCTGGACCCCTCTGTCCTCTGCCAGGCTTTTCACTGACACTGGCAGCAGTCAGTCTATGCTCTGAAGCCAATCTAACTCCCACTCTTAAAATGGAGAGCCTGCTTCTGCACGGCCTTGCACCATGGGTCATCATTTACACCTGTGCAAAAAGTGAAACCAGGGTTCAAAATGCTACCAGATCAGAAAGGCAATATCTACACTACGAGCTGGGGTGTGAGTCCCAGCTCGGATACATCTACTCACATTAGCACAGTGGTTCTCAAACTTTTGTACTGGTGACCCCTTTCACACAGTGAGCTTTTGAGTGCAACTCCCGTTATGAATTAAAAACACTTGTTTATATATTTAACACCATTATAAATGCCGGATGCAAAGCGGGGTTTGGGGTGGAGGCTGACAGCTCATGACCCCCCACACAATAACCTCACAACCCTGTGAGGGGTCCTGCCCCCCCAGTTTGAGAACCCCTGCATTGGCGCGAGTACAAACAGCAGTGTGGCTGCGATAGCACACGTAGCACAAGCGGAGACACAACTGAGCCATGCCAAGTACATACCCACCAGTGCCAGGCAGAAGAAAGAGCTTTTCATCTCCCTCATTCACTGCACACGAGCAAAACCAGAGATAGGAGGCTGAGGCAGTTTGTGTGTGTGTGGGGCCAGTCTCGCTAGCCAGGTTGCCTGTGCTGCCAAGGCTACACTGCGATTTATACTCACCCTAGCATGATGACCGCGAGCCCAAGTATGTGCCCACAAGCAAGGGAATCACACCCCTAGCTGGTAGTGTAGACATAACAAAGACAGAGCTTTGTACCCACTTTGTACCAGTTCACTGACAATACAATAGGCAACACAGTGAAGAAACAGGTGTGTATATATACGCTTTTGCCAGAAGTCTCACACAGGCCTTCCTGCCTTGGTTATCCCCACCTACCTAAGCCTGCATAAAAGGCATAGAAACCTTCAGCTACATATGAAGACAAAGCTCTTTTGCACTTTGTCAAATATCCCAGAGCGACACTGCGAACTCACTAGCACTTTGCTACAAGACGGGCATGCAGCTCTATGTTTCCAACGGACAAGAGAGAGAATCGTGATAGGTCTCACTAACTGGGACCCCCCATAGAAGGGTAACACTACAGAAAGACACCACGTTAATGTGACAGTCCTTTAGCTATCATGCTAAATGATGCTCTAGGGACCCTTTAAGGAAGGTTGCAGTTTCTTTCTGCCCCCAAAACTTCCTCCTCTGGGCCCCTCCCACACCATGGTCTCTGCCAGATTTCTCACTGACGCTAGCAATCTATTATCGTCTACTCTCTCCAAACCTCTTCATCTGATGTTCACTTTGACGTCACATCCACAAAGAATACTTTCTGGATGGGAGAGGGGAACTTCCCTACATACTGTTGCAGGTGGTGACGGGTTCGAAACATTGGTGCATCTCATTGGAATGGAGCAATTTTGGCATCGCTCTGTTTAAGAAGCTGTTTATTTACAATATTCTCTGTAGACTCTTTAAAGCCTCGTTTCTGCTCCAGTTTCTCAAGTCTCTGCTCTCCTTGCCCCCCAGTTTTCTCCTGTAGTCTTGCTGTGTTTATGCTGGCTGTTATCTGGGCAACACCTCTCTCCACCTCGCTCTCCTTCTCACCCGTTGCCTCTCTCTTCCCACCGCTCTATCCCCTAATTCATTTGTCCCTTCTTTTCTTTTTGTAATCACCCCTCTCTGATGGAGTCTGTCCCTCCTGCATTTGGGCCATACAGCGTGTCAGTACCATCCCTACACAATGCAATGTGCCCTCCGCCTCCCCCTGCCATCGGCCATTCTTGATCCTGGCTTCCTCACTAGCTGCGTTCTCAATGGCAATCGCAGTCAAGTGGCACTAATGAGCCCTGCTAAACAACAGCCAGCAGAGCCCTGCAACGATAGCGCTTAAAGACTGTACGGCCCAAGAGGAGCTGAATGGCGGCAAAGAACCCAGCGCACAATCAAGCAGTCATCAGCATCAGTGAAGGATTCTCCTGTAAAACCCAGGTCTACAAGAACCCAGGTCCCTTCTCTATAGGTCTCAAGAGCATTAAGCCTAGTGATAACATGGGATCAATCAATATTCACTCAAAAGCTGGGCTGGAGTTTGATTAATCTCCTGTTGCATACAACCCCATTATCTTTCCAAGGGCTTTGCATATTAGGGCAATTACTGTTAGAGGCAAGACATTCATCAAGAACACAGCATAAATTAAAGAGGCCAGGAAAAATAATCACATACTCACCAACATTGAACCTGAAATAATCAAAACAAACTGCTAGACAACAAATATTAGTCATTTCCCCCCATCAGGTCCTTTTTCCTGAATCCACAAATCAGGGAGAATTGTGTTCATTGCTGCTTCTCTACCAACAGATGGTGCTGCAATTTCTTCATAAAACAGCGCGGCTCCAGGACAACTAAGGGCAACCGGAGCACCTCAATGCTCGCTGACTCTGATGGGCGCTGGGGGAATTCTGTACTCCTAATATCAGGCCGCTAAGTACTCTGGGTGCTAGAATAACCACCCACAACTATGTGAAGAGCGTAAACACCCAGGAGGGAGATGAATTGCTTTGGATGAGCTGTGAGAGCAGAGGTAATAAGTACTATTCCTGGTTAAGTGCCAACAGTGATCAGCACTGCCCAGGCTACCTAAGTGTTTATAGTCCCCTCATTGCTGGAGTGCCTGAGTGGCAGACCCACAGTGCCTATGCCTCCAGATTTACAAGATGGAATTAAAACAAAAGAAAAATTGGGCTGACCATCCGGTAGATCCCCCTCAGTGACATGTGCTGGATTGATAGTCCCCAAATGGAAGTGGCTGAATCTCCATTGCTTGAATCATTTAAACCCAAACAGGACAAGGCACTTGGACATATGCTGGAGGGTGACTGGTCCCTCGGGGGAGGGAATATAATGATAGGATAGTAAAAACTGGAGATGAAAAAGAACTATTCCTTCCATTTTCTTCTGATTACACATCAATAACATTCTTGTTCCTGTTCTTTTTTTTTTCCAGTGCCTTCCTACACAGTCAGTACCTCTGACACAGAACACTGAGGAAAAATGGAAACTCCTCTTTGTACACCAGCTCAAGTAAGAATCAGCTGCATAAAACTGCTCCCTCTTCTATTTCGATAGGTGCACTAAAGCTGGTGCACTGCACTGGAACCTAAAATGAATGACGTCGCGAGACCAGGCACGAGACTGCAGTAGACAAAAACTCTGTCTTCCAGTGCAGCGTTACAAGGAAAGTGCAGTACGCACACGTTCACAGCTGATGTGCAACATTTAGGATCACAACGTGTTTCTAATTTGGCTCTTTTTTGTGTGTTTTTTTTTATTTATTTTTGACTGGTCATTACTGTTTCTGCTTCTATAAATAACCTCCCTGGAGAGTTTACTTTGCTCCAGACTCCCCCAAGCCCTGCCAGGTTGTGTGTGGTTTCCGTATTGCCAGACTAAAACCCAATTTTGTTCAGCAGAGTCCTTCAGTGAATTTTCTGCACGTTTGCCGAGGTTGAGCTCAGTTCCACTAATCTCCCTGATTCTTGCACTCGCCTTGCTCCCTGCTAAGAGCAAACTGTTCCTTAGGAATCTGCAAGAATGTTGTCTATGCAAAATCAAACCTGCTCAAATGACCACAGTACTGACTCATCAAACAAGATTTCATCTTCAATATGTTGCCACAGTTACCAAAAAAACATTGTTCATCTTTCTTTTAAATGCTATCTCCTAAACCACCGAAGCCAAGATGCACTCAGAACAATGAGACCACTGAGTGGTTTGAAATTGGGATTTGCCAGTTTCAGTTTTCACCTGCTCTGCCACAGGTAAAACAACGTTCATGGGGGCTGTTTTCAAGCTGCATAACAACGTGTGTTATGTAAATGACGTTGGGGGAGACAGTATGTTGATAATGTTTGGAGAGTTCAGGTTTTGCACAGATGTGGGAATTTACACTGTTACCCAAAATAGATCTGTGTCTTAGTAACAGGGAGTTTCAGACAAGTGAGGTTCCAGTACTAAGAAAATATTTTCCACCGACTGGAGAGTACAGGGTTTTGACTTCTAGACCAAAACCAACTGAATCTTCTAGAATGTAGTTGTAGTACAGGGTATAACATTGTAAAAGAAAGTTGTTCCTCCCTCCCTCCACAACTGTAAGATACACCATTTCTAAAAATCCATACAACAGGTATCCTCAAAGGGAAGCCTGTGGGGTTTGGAAAAGGACGTGCTGAGGTAGCCCCAGTGAAGTGGGTTTGCAGAGGCCCTGCACATTCCCAGTGAACAGGTGACACAGAGCATCGCCACAACTGCTCCCATTCACGGTCACAGCAGAGAGGATGAGAGCTGAAGGGTCATGGAGGTTTCACTCCCATCTTCCCCCTAAACACGGTTGCCCCCTTCCCTGTTGATCAGGGCTGAGGTACATTGGGAGGGACCACATGCAGAAAGCTTGCTCTGTCCATGCGCTGGCTGTTTTACAGAAAGAACTTCAGCCCACAAAGCAATACTTGAATCCAGCACTGAAGTTAAATGTAAAAATAATCTTGAACGACCTATAGCTTCTGCCAAAGAGGCAGCAAAAGAGAAAGTTTCACACCATCCCAGGTGAATTTTGAGGTCTCCGATTGTGGAGTTCTCTTGCAGACTTGCTGCCTTTCCTTTCGGATGTCAGTTCTAGCTGCTAACATACCACAAGGCAGCTGCAACTCCGGGCAGACTTCCTGTGAATTGTGAAAATGAGCATCTTCACTTGTCTACAAGTTAGTATTCTCTGCAACATGCTTCAGGCAGGAGGAAGTACGTGTAAATTAATGACTTGCCCGAGGCAACTTGATATTTTTCTTAACTAGGTCAAATAAACTGTAGGAAGCCTCTCTCAGTCCTCCTTCCCCTCTGAAAAAAATACCAAGTTGCAAGTTTAATGAACAGAGCATCCTTCCAAAACAGGGTCCAGTCCACAGCTTCCTCTACCATCTAGGACAATTTTCTAAACAGGACAATGTCAGTTGTGTTTAGGTCCAATATCAGACCTACCTTAAACTGTTCTAAGTGATAGAGATTGAATGCCTTGGCAGATTAGTTACAAGATATGGAAATCTTTCACCTCAAGGTCAGAAGCCAAGGCCAGACCCAGGCCCTAATGTTACCACCTAGTCTGTGGTCTCAGTCTGGAAAGGTTTAAGGGCCTGATTCTTAATTTGCTCTGCACTATGTATTGTCGGTTACAACAGTGCAAAGTCGGAATAAAATGCTACTGAAACCATGATGGAATTGTTTGACATTCATTTTACACTGGTAAATGATGACATGAGGTGCATGGCAAAGGAGAAACAAGCCCTCAGGGTGCGTCCACACTGCAGTTAGACACCTGCAGCTGGCCCATGCCAGATGACTCAGGCTTCTGGGGCTCAAACTAAGGGGGTGTTTAATTGCAGTGTAGATGTTCAGGCTAGGGCTGGAGCCCAGGCTCTAGGACCCTGCAATGTAGGAGGGTCCCAGAGCTCAGGCTGCAGCCTGAGCCCGAACATCTACACTGCAATTAAACAGCTCCTTAGCCCGAGCCCTGTGAGCCTGAGTCAGCTGGATGGATTAGCCCAGGATTTCAACGGCGGTGTAGACATGTCCATTTCATAAAAAACACCAAGTGATTGCCAACAAGGGTGGCATTCTCAGCAGAGCAGTCAAGGACTTAATTCCCCTCTTCCTCCTAAAGGTGCTCATTTGAGATCAGAACTGAGGGATGCTAGTGAGAAGAGCTAGGGGTATATTGCTCACACCACTGCTACCTACACTGGACCTGTCTGCAGAGGGTGGTATGGGGGAGTTTCCCCTGCTATTGGGCATGCTGTACTGGTCTGATGGATTAAGTCCAAAGCCGACTGCCAAGAGTTACAAAGAGGTCTCACAAAACTGGGTGATTGGGCAGCAAAATGGCAGATGAAATTCAGTGCGGATAAATGCAAAGTAGTGAACAGTGGAAAGCATAATCCCAACTATACATACAAAATGATGGGATCTGAATTAGCTGTTACCACTCAAGAAAGAATTTGGAGTCATCCTGGATAGTTCTCGGAAAACATCCACTCGTTGTGCAGTGTCAGCCAAAAAAGCAAACAGAATGTTGGGAATCATTAGAAAAGGGATAAGTAATAAGACAGAAACTGTCATATTGCCACCATATCAATCCATGGTACGCCCACATCTTGAATACTGTGTGCAGTTTTGGTCATCCTATCTCAAAAAACAGATATTAGAATTTGAAAAGGTTCAGAAAAGGGAAACAAAAATGATTAAAGATATGGAACAGCTTCCACATGAGGAGAGATTAAAAAGACTGGGACTGTTCAGCTTAGAAAAGAGACGACTAAGGGGGAATATGATAGAGGTCTATAAAATCACGACTGGTGTGAACAAAGTGAATAAGGAAGTGTTATTTAACCCTTCACATAACGCAAGAACCAGGGTTCACCCACTGAAATGAATAGGCAGCAGGTTTAAAACAAACAAAAGTATTTCTTCACATAGCGCACAGTCAACTTGTGGAACTCTTTGCCAAGGATGTCATGAAGGCCAAAACTAAGCGTGGATTCAAAAAAAGAATTCCTTACGTTGATGGAGAATAGGGCCATCAATGGCTATTAGCCAAGATGGTCAGGAACTCAATCCTATGTTCCACATGTCCCTAAACCTCTGACTGCCAGAAGCTGGGAGTGGGCGGCAGGGGATGGATCACTTGATGATTGCCTGTTCTGTTCATTCCCTCTGAAGCATCTGGCATCGCCCACTGTCAGAAGACAGGATACTGGGCTAGATGGACCACTGGTCTGGCCTGATATGGCTGTTCGTATGTTCTTATGTAAATAAAGAAAATGGCAGTTTCCACAGCAATCAGTGAAAGAAAGAACTGTCATAGTTATGCTGAAATAACCACTCTGCTCCTACAATTTGTTGCATTCTGCAGCTGCAGAAGCACAAGGCAGCAGACAGAAGCCACACTAACAAACAAGGCCTGTTTCCAGGGCTAAGATGCTAGTGCACAAACAAGGAAGGAAAGAAGGCAAAAAGAATGCAGACTGTGTCAGACACTACACCCAGAAGACAACATGCACACTCGCATGCAGGATGCTGAATTAGTGCCACTTTGCCATGGTAGTGGCACTGGAACTAAGGCTCTCCTGATATAGGAGAGGACTCCGTCAGGCTCGTCTACTTGGTCTCCCTCCCTTAGTGTGCTGGAACATGGACTTGAAATGTTTCCAGATACGCTGCAAGACTCAGTGTGTTTTTCAGGCATCAGGGAGGGGTGAGATGAGTGCCAGATGGGGTTGTTTACTGACATGGGATAATGAAGTTTTGGGGCCAGATCAGACTGGGATTATTTGGGTACTGGATTTAAGGGATTTACAGTGTGTTGGGTTTTGCCTTTTTTTTTTTTTTTTTTTTAAATTTCTGTGGCTAAGTCAAGTCAGGTCAGGCGCAACCTCAGGATGGGCACGTACATGATTTGTGTTTCCTCAAAGGCAGGAGCAAAGAATATAAAAAAATCTCACTCCTGAGTCCAGCATAAGTTGGACTTGCTCAGCACCTCTGAGAGGGGAGCACTGCTGCACTGCACCCCTTTGGGGGCGTTAAATGAAGCAGCCTTGACAGACTCCAAAGAGATCCCTGTCTGGTCCACTACAGCCTTGGATTGTGGCTGCAGCATGAGGGCTAGAACACAGTGGGAGGGGTACAAACCAGGGGGAAGAGGTATCATTTGGGGCTTCCTGGGGACCATCTGGGGAAGGGGTTAACAGGGAAAATCTTGAGTCAGAAGGGCAAAAAGCAGCAAAGGAATTTCAGTGTCTCTGATGTAAGCTCATACCCGGAGTCAGCCCTGCCAAGTCTCACTCATCCAGAGTTTGACTCACTTGTTTTGGATTAATGTTAAAACATCTCACTCTTGCGCTTAGGATTTTGCACTGTGTATCAAGGAGTACTTTAAAATCTTACTCTTAATTTTTGTGAAGTCTTACACACTGAAGTTTTCTCAGCTCTGGGTAGGGTGACCAGATGTCCCGATTTTATAGGGACAGTCCCGATTTTTGGGTCTATTTCTTATATAGGCTCCTATTTCCCTCCACTCCCTGTCACGTTTTTTCACTCTTGCTATCTGATCACCCCAGCTCTGGGACCACTCAGGGTTCTGTCCAAATGGCATGATGCATCATAAATGCATTGAAGCAGCAAAATATAATAGATAGACACTTTATTTATTATTCCTCTTAAAGGGGAAGTCACATGTTTTGTTCTTTGCTTACTCATTTGTGAAAATATGTCTGTTTCTCTCTCTCTGTATGTTACACACCACCTCCCTCCACAGGCTAGAATCAGAACTACTCAGCTGTGTGTCCTGAGAGTCATATCAGCTAACAAAGATCCTCCTCTATGTTCATTAGGTGGTGAAGGCACCTGCTTTGGGAGCAAGAGAATCAGAGTTTTATTTCACATGCTGCCATGTGCCATGCAGTTCCCAGTGGCTGCAAGATGGAGTATAATGGCAACTGGGAAGTTGCAGCTGGCTAGAGACTGTCAGTGTCCAAGTTATAGTCCTTTTCTTTTTCTTTGATCCCAGTGGATGTTGCAAAGCATTGGAGACGAGGAAGACAGAAGATGCACTATCAAGGAGAGATTGTATGAATGTCAAAAGTGAGGCAATTAGCTTATCAGTAACAATGATGTAAACACACTGCCAGTTATAGTTGTCAAAACTGAGAATAGTTGATGTTTGACAAGCCAGCTACTAGTCAAAGTCAAGAGCTGCTTGCAATATCACTGAGAGTTTATAAACTTCACCCCCGCCCCCAAAAAAGTATTAATTTCCATTCCTCAGTGAGGATCACCTTTATGCCAATTTTAAATTAGATTCCTTGAGACATTTTTGAGTCATACTAGTGTAATATACTGCCTTAGTGCATGTGATTGTGTCTTCCTCTAGTGGCTGGTCCCAGTAACTGTAACAGTTTGCTGTTTACTTCCGGCTAATTGTGTTAACTCTTTCACTCAAATGCTAGGAGCTTGTGCATTTTTAATACTGTTCCAGATTCAATCTCTGCTGATCAGCCATGGTATCCATAAGTCTGTTAGACAAGAACATAATATCAAAATTCCTTAAGTGGGTAAAGTGGTGTATTTTCCCTCATAACAAAATACACTTGAACCAACTTTGCTCAAACATTCCAAGCCAATTCACCTACAGCTGGCAATCAAAAAGACATGTTAGAAAATTAAGTGTGACTGAAAATAAGAGTTTAAGAGAACTTCCTTCTCTAACTAAGTTACAGGGTTTAGTCCTGGCTAATGCTATAATTTTAAAATGAATAAAAAGTCCCCTTGAATGAGCAGCTGCACTTCAGATTTATGTTTAATTGAAAAACAACTGGCAAAAAAAAGTGGAGGCAGATCACTAGTTAATAACTGTGTTTCTACCAATCACCGCAGAGTGTTCCATCAGCCTGGTAACTGTATATATTTGGCATGTGGTAGTTCATAATAATTAGCAGAATAGCACATGCTGAGAATATGACTGTTCCCAGGAAAGGCTCTCATTCAAGCACCTAAAGAAAGGTGCCTTTTAAGTAAATGCCATTCTAACAAAACATATTCGTCATACAAACAATATTTCAGCTTGTTTCCAAACCACCTCATGAAGGTTCTGATATTACACCAAAGGCCTGTGCAATGGAACCCAATGTGGTGAAATCACCGGGGATGGCCCTGTATGTCTGCATGCTGCCAAAGATTACTCCTACAGAGACATGGATGTGGGTCAGGAGTGGGACTATGGGATCTGTGATCAAGTGGACCAGGAATAGTCAATTATTTTTTTGTCAAGGTCCAAATTTCTTGGTTAAAGTATCATCAAGGTCCAGACTCCAGAGAAAATAATCATACAAACTAATAACAATACTGATGATAATAAGTAATTTAAAAGATTTTGGGGTTTATTTGAAAGCATCTGGTGGTCCGGATTTGGCCCGCGCTCTGCCTACTGATTACCCCTATGTGGAACCAGCAACCAAGAAATCCTGCCTGTGGTATGGAGCATCAAGAGACACTATTCTAACTTGTTTAGAATGAAAAATAAGGCCGACAAGCCATCCTGAAGCTGAGCTGCTATTGGGGATGTAGAATTTTAAAGCACTTCTCACATTCTGAGCCCCTCCTTTCTCATCATTTCTAAAACAGGTATATAGAGTTAAAACCATGGCAAGAGAAGGAGCACAATCACATTTAAAAGGAAAAACAGTTTTAACCTAACTAAAAATATGTTTCTATCCAGATCTTTTAACCCTTTGTGCTGTATTTGTCTTTTTAACAAAACCTACATTTGGGTCCTGATCCTGCAATCAGCACTGGATGAGCACATCCCTGCACTCACATGGATCCAACTGCAAGACTGAATTCTTAAGAATTAAAAACACAAGAGTGTCCTGTTAACATCCTGCTGCATTACTTTTAAAATTCCATTCAGGTAACCCCAACAGAGAGACTTGGCACCTTAATGTCTCAACAGGAGCAGGGCAGTATTTGGATCAAGCAGTTTTCTCACCCCACTAGATGTTACAGTTCTTAATACGCCGGCGTCCCCATTAAGCCTGGGACTAGTCTTCCCAGTGGTGTTCTTGCTTCCAGCCTGGGGGGGGAGGGAAAGGCCAAAAGCATGATGCCGCTGTCCCCTATTTTATAGCCGCAGGCCATGTGCCTGTATAACACTAGCTCAGACGTCCTGGTGTGCTTTGCTGAGTCACAGAGTTGATCAATTCCCCATTGCATGAGGCTTGTGCAGTCCTCTTACAGTATTGTAAATCCCTTGTTTACACCTCCCCTGCTGATTAATGGTTGCATAACACCCTGCCAGGAATGGAGCACTAGCTAGTAGTAGAGAGACTCAAACCTACAACATATCTCAGTAACAATCATACAGCAAAAGCTCATAACTTCATATACACTAGCGATATACAGGAGGGGCAGGATAGCTCAGTGGTTTGAGCATTGGTCTGCTAAACCCAGGATTGTGAGTTCAGCCCTCAAGGGGGTGACTTAGGGATCTGGGGCAAAAATCTGTCTGGGGATTGGTCCTGCTTTGAGCAGGGGGTTGGACTAGATGACCTCATGTGGTCCCTTCCAGCCCTGATATTCTATGAATCTATGACAGTCAACGGAATTCACCCTGCAGAGTGAGAAGTGCTCGATACACAGCACGAAGAGCCTGGGCCTCTAAACATAGAGGAAGTATGTTTTAAGTATGGGAGCAAGCAGTCAGGCAGCATTTCAAGGACTGTCTGTGTTCTGTGTCTGTACAGTGCCTAGCACAATGGGGTCTTGCTCCTAGCCACTATGGTAACACTAATACAAGTAATTTCAGGTCCAGCCTTGTTAGTTCCATGTCTTAGAGAGCAGGGGGATGTTCCTCAGGGTGTTATCCCTTGCATGCACCTGGGATTGTGAATATTCTTCCCGCAGCTGAAGCACTGAACTGAGGATTTCCGAATTTTGTCCCCAGATCTTTATGCTGCTCAGTGTAGTGCAGCAGAACCAGGAAGGGTTTCTTCCCTAACCTAATTATTACCTTACATTTCTCTACACTAAATGGCCTAAGCCTCTTATCGGCCCTACACTCTGAGCCTATGCAAATAGCACTAATGAAAGCAAAGGATTCTCATTACAGCACAAATCTCTTCTTTAAACATGGCCTGTGGCCTGTTTCATTCTGAGCCCCAGGAAGAAAAAGCAGCATATTCTGAGAGGTGAAGGGAAGGATTGTGCTGCCCTGCCAGCCAGTAGAAGCTCTCACTCCATCGCCCAGGAAGCCACCAACTCCACTCCCTGGGGCACAAGCTCGGAGGAATTCACAAGGGGCTAATGGAACCTGTTGAGCCATTTTGACCCGTGTGGAGTCTCTCCTCTCCCCCCCTCGCCCCTCCAGGAATTTAGCTTTCAGGTTTGAACAAACAAAGCCAAAAACTCACTAAAATCACCACGTGTCACCAGGCTTTAAGTGTGACAATGGGAAAACCCAATTTTCTATGAGAATTCAACACTAACCATGAATGGGTCCTGCACTGGCTCTGAACTGCGCCCAGATTTGCTTGAAATGTTGTGAATCTGAGGAACCCTTTCAGAGAACAGGCTGTGAGTCTGCATCATTCGCCAGGTTTGTACGATTCCAGGTTCTCTGCTGAAAGTGTCCCCTGGCACCAGCTCCAAATCTCCCTGCACACCCAAACCACAGACCCACGAGAGAGGGGAGGGCAGTGCGGGGCATGGACCCATTCCCTCTCTTTGGGAGCTCCCTGTCTCCTCCCTTCTCCCTTTAATCTCCTCTGGATCCTAGTGGTTTTCTGTAATTATGTGTTATAGCTCCAGCTTCCAAGCTCTAGGGATTCTAGCAAAGAAAATGGAAATGTCCTGCAGAGTAGATGATCAGCCTAAGGAAGACTTTAGCCCACGAAGCTTATGCTCAAATACATTTGTTAGTCTCTAAGGTGCCACAAGTACTCCTGTTCTTTTTGCAGATACAGACTAACACGGCTGCTGCTCTGAAACCTTTATTCATCCCACGAGCTAGTCCTAGCCCAAGAAGAAAAATACCCGGCCTTTTTCTCCTTTCCCCCTACTCTGCAACCTCAAGATAGGCAGAAACTTCACCCTTCCTCTCCCTCCAGTGATCTAGCTCCAAGCCAGGATAAGCACCCAGGATTCCTTTACCAACCTCTTGATCTATGGTCACTTTGCTGCTTTGTGCCTCAGTTTCCCCATGTGTGTATGATTATAACACGGTTGTGAGACTGAATTCATGCTCGTAGAGTACTTTCAGATTGCTTGGTAAAAGGCACGATGGTGCAAAGTCAAACTATTATTTTATTCATACAGATCCTGGTAAAGAAACTATTTTAATTTAAATACAGTAATTTTACTTGCTTCTGGTCTTCCAAGATTGTACCAAAATCTGCCCCTGCTCCTCTTTTAAGGGCAAAGATTGGTATTAAAAAGGTACCTTTTTGTTCTGAAATATCTAAAGTGGGGAGGGAGGTTCTTTTTCTGCACACTCAGTCCACAGGCCGGAAAAACAACTGTGACAGCAAACACACAGGAACATAGTAAAGAGACTGTCTGAAGAAGTCCCATTTTATCCTGGAAGCTGCTTAGATACTGCAGAGGTTTTGAACTGCCAGCTAAAATAGATCAGTCAGCCTAGGCTCATTTTAAAACAGAAGTTCTTCATACAGCATGCACTGCAGCATTTACAGAGTCGGACGTTCACCAGGTTCACTGCCCATCAATCAGTATTTTGATAATCAGATAATGGTACACTCCAAATAACTACTTAATCTGGTTCCCAGGAAAGTTCTACTTAGATTAAAAAGGGCACAACGTCTCCTTGTCAATTATAGAGGCCAGCACAGATTCACGGATAATGCACAAAGTGCTCCTTCTTTTGTGACTGTGGTTCAAACACTAGCCTGAGAACAGGGCAAGGCCTTCCATCCAAGTCTGTGACCAATTTAGCTTGTGAGATATGACCAGATCTCAGCACAACGTGGTATCAGCAGGAGCCTATACATTCAAGCTCCACTGAAACCAACTGAACATTAGGACAGATGAGTATTCAGCACATATAAATCTTCCTTGGTGTATCTGGAAAGTTCAGAGCAATCAATCAGTTCAACAACTTTAATATGGATGCAGGGCGAGTAGTGACAGACAGACAGACTTGTCTAGATTGTGGCTGGTTTTGGCAGGCCATAATGTAACGTATGTTCTAACTAGTGTGTTCATCTCCAGCAATAAAGTGGAAAGACCCTGACAAAAGTGAGCTAGGCCCCGATCCTGCAATTCCAATGCATCTGCTCAGAGCCCCATTGAAGAATTAGAAATCAGACATTTAATAAAATTCTAGCTCAAGTTTAAAGATACCATTTTATAACAAAACAGCAACTTTATAGGTAAGATGCCTATGCACATTCAAATGAAAATTTCAATAAAGTTACACCTGAAACTACTATCAAAACTTCATTACCACATTTTATTTCGATTTTTTTCTCTCTTCCTCCCTCCCCTCCTCATGAGTTCAAGAGGGTCACATGTCACTTCTGTTTCAGCCATACAGTTTCAGAGAAAGACTGGCCTTATCTGGTTCACTCAAGAAAATTATAACCCTTTCAGCACCAAAGGGTGACAGTCAATATATAAGATGCATCCAGAGCGTGCACTCAAAGAGCCAGGTTACAATAGGCTAGATCACACAAATGCACATGCGTATTAGCCTTACACGGCACAGAGTGAAGAGAAACATCAATAATACAAAGTCTATGTCTAACCAGAAATCTTCTGTTTGAAAATACCAACTCTTGCCGGCCACTCTTTCACAGCACACGCTATCCAGCATTTCCTGGGTATTTTTTTTTTAAAATACGATTTCTGTTCAGTAAGAATTTTCCACACTTTGGACACATACTGTGTTTAAAGGCTTGCAGTCCCTTTTTTATTTGAAAAAGGCACCACTGAAAACACAGACATGTAAAAGCAGCAGCACTTGGGAAATGTTAATACAAATGTAATGACTTGCATGTGCTTTTCCTTAGAAAGGCTCTAATATTTTTAAAATCACATCCCCCCTATAGACAATGTCAGGTCAGCCGGGATATATGACATGACATTACTGATGATCACAGGTGACTCTTTTATCATGCCTTTTTCTTTTCACTATACAATGGTTTGTTTAAGATCCAAAGGCAACTTAAAGTCTATAAACAGCAACACTGTCAACTAATGTCAAAGACTCCAGCTTTCAACCACTACATATATATACTGCAAACACTCAAGCATGTACTTTACTAGATAAAATTGTCTGTATTAATAATATGATGTATTTGCATAGTTCCTTTAATCTTGAAGGACCTCAAAGCAATTTACACATTAGAGCAGAGGTTCGCAAATTGGGTGGTAGACCACCCGGAACGGGGGGGGGGGGCAGTCACGGAATGTATTTGAGGGGGGAGTGAGAAGCTCGTGGGGGGAACTTACTGCGCACATTTCACTCGCAGCAATGAATAACTAGCCAAGCGGATTCCTCCAGACATATCAGGGCCTCAGACGGCGCTGTGCATTCGACTCTAGATGGCGCTGTGCATTTTGACGGATTTCTAACAAGCTAGCAGAGCATTATACAAAGTCGTTGCCATCTGTACGATTATGCACATTTAAGTGTAAGCATTGACCACAATCGCTGTTTTGCTTTTGCTCTTATTACAATGGATCATTGGCTCTATTCGAATTAATGTCTCGTTTTTATATTTAGTGAGAGTCGCATGTTGATTTTTTTTTTATCTGTACATGTACTTGTGGGGCCGGAGGGAGGGCACAAACTACTACAGACACAAAGAAGCAGGGGCACAATCAAATAAGTCTGAGAACCACTGGACTAGAGAAAGAATTGACTCACCCCCAACGAACTGCTGCAATCTGGAATGGAATATGGCAGCTGTTTTCTCAAAAGTCGTAGGGTGGCATTTTCAAAAGCACCTACATGAAGGTCAATGGCACTTGTATTCCTCAGTAACATAGGCACTTCTGAAAATCCCACCCTCAGAAAGTGTGTAAAAACTTGGAATTTGGAGAAGTAGAATGTAATCAGATTAGAATCTGGCCAGGCTGCCATGGCTCACAATCCTACTCTTGTGCAAAGTGCTATCAGAGCTTTAATGACCACAAGTGATTAAGTACTCTGTTTTATACCTCATCCAATTTCCTCAACACAGCTGGTATAGAATGCTTCCCACTGAGTTATCGATACTGTTTTCCTGCAACATCAGAGATTTCTCTAGATGTCTCCCATTCAAGTATTGACCAAGCATTGACCTAATACTGTTTAGTTTACAAGTGAGATTAGAGTCCCTAGCTGTGGTACTGTACCCTATGTGCAACGGCTCTGCAGTGAGTACTTCTGTCCTATTCCTGGGGAAGAGTTAGGCTGAAACAAGCTGAAATTTATTTTATTCACGACTTCAACCTGGATTCAAATTGGCATTTCAATAGGTGAAAGGCCACACAGCATTTGTAGATCTAGGATTCTTCTGTGCTAGGTAGGTCACATATATACCATCTTCATGATTTTGCAACATACAATAGCCATCTCTAATCGGATGTGAATGGTTTCCTAACATGTTAATGTTGGAGACAACATTGAAGCCACTATATAACTTTTTTTTTTTTCTAGGCTTCTTCTCTCAGGCTGCCTTTACATGGATGCAAATATCTGGCACTTTCTGAACAGCCTTAATGAAGAGGAATAGCGATGGATGCATCTTCAAAACACTGCAAAGCATGAGGATAAATCCTATTTCTCAGAGTCTCAGAAAAAGCGGCTGTCAAATATGTTATCAGCATAAAATGGCAAAACATCTCCAGGTTATAAAACCAGGTCTCATTGTTTGTATTTGATTATTTGATTCCAGGTACTCGAGTACTGAGATAATAAACAATGACAACACTTCACACTTATATTAACACTATCCATCCATCGAGCTCAAAACACTTCACAAAAATGGATAAGCTTTATTAACCTGATTTTGCAAATGGAGAAACAGGCACAACGAGTTTAAGTTATTTTTTCCAAGGTCACACACAGAGTCAGCTGTACAGCGAGTATTAGAACCTAAGCCTCTCAGTCCCGTGGCCTAACAGGATATGTGGAGGCTAACCAGCTGTCCCAATAACAGACCACTGCAAGCATCCCACAAGTTCAAAAGTATAGTCAGTCAAGGGTGACTGAATGGGTCAGATGATCAGTAAAGGCATATATACCTTTAGGGTTGTCAAGGTTGGTAGCTGCCACTGTTTGGTGGTTCTCAGTGCAGTTATCCAAATCACACAAACGGCCACTACTATTGTCAACCTTCTTAGCTGTCTCAGCAGGCAGACCAAGGACTGAACGGGATACTGAAATTGTACTCCCTCTCTAAAACCTGGCAACGATCCCTCCATATGAGAGCTGAGGTATTCTGAAGGGTGTTTGTGTCAATCTGTCCAAACAACACCACGTTAAAGTGCACCAGCAGGTTCACATGCACAACATCATGTCAGTGTGCTTTAGAACTCACATCCACACTCGAATTACCAAACAGTGTAGACAAGCCCTCAGATCAAGTCGTTTAGTCAAACTGGAGTGAAGCCAGTGAAAAAGGTAGATGACTGACAAGGAAAGACTACTCCCAAAATAATCTGGGATGTGTGATTTCTGGCAGACAAATAGGGCCACACAGCATATTGTATCTCCTCCCGTAGGGACTAGCTGTAGGTCGATCTCTGGCACAGCAGGCTACAGATTTGCTTGCACTTGCTGCTCCAAGGGCCATCAATGGAATTTCTAAGTCATAAGTGCACTCTGCAATTATGAACTTTTTTGGTTTGTTAATTCATGCAGAAAGAATATACAATACAAGTATGCATGTCTGCAAGCAAATGGTATTAAAGCAATAAGATTGACAAGAATAATCACGACAATTTAAGGAAATATAGAGAATGCCTCCATGACAGAGAAAATAATAATAATTGAAAAACTTACCAAAAGAATATAGTGCATAGAGTGGGAACAAAGGAGAATAAGTGGGATCTATAGCCCAATGGTTATAATACAATCTGACAATATCGAATCTAAGAATGGAACTCCATGCATTAAATAATAAGCATGACTGACTGTTTAAATGGTATACAATACATTCTACAGGTACACATAGAATAGATAATATAAATAACCAAAGGCTGAGCTAGTTGTTTGGCCAATAAAGAAAAAAGGAATTTGTTTTCTAAATTTGCAAAAATGTATTTATAAAATTGCGTTCAGAACAATTTACAAGATCCAAATGCTATCTAAACATTAGGTACTTCAAATACGTAAATCTCTGTATATTAACATTTTGTATCAGTATCTTGGATTTAAATATCTTTGGTTCCTTAGCTAGTAGAAAGCACTACTCTTTGAGATAGCTAGAATCACCGTCAAGACTGCATGTGGAAAGACAGATGAATGAAAAAAGTTTAAAAGAATTCAGAGTCTTGCTTGCCACCCATGTTATCCCATGCAGAGATCATCCTGAACTGACTAGACCTTTTCTATCTGTTTTAATAAGAGCTATGATGGCCTAAATACAACTTCCACATTTTTATTTGTCTTTCTTATGGAGACCCCATTTAGGCAAAAGAAGTATTCTAGAACAACTGAGCAGAATCCTGTACAAGAAATCCTTCATAATTACCATAATTTGATAAGGTAAGGATAAAATATAGATGCTGGAAGACCAGTCGCTGAAGAGAGGAACTAGAATTCAAGTGATGTTAGTGCCATCAACAGGATTCCAGATCAAGGCACTGTCCTATTAGAAACAAAGGACCGAGTTCTTTTCTTTTATACCTGCAGAAACCTGATCATCTGGGCCAGTGATGAGTCAGAGAGCACGCTGAGGGATCACAACACTTTGACAAATAGGAGATACATGCATGCAGTGTAAGGGAATCTTGGCTACTTCTTCAAAATGTTTCCCCCTTTCAATCAGCATCACTGCGGTCTTGTCCAGGTTGAGTTTGAGCCAGATGTTCTCCATCCAGAAGATGATATTCATCCAGAAGGTGATTTCTTATGACCCTTCAAACTGGTCTCATGTAGATGCTGAAGAGAAGGCCCTGAAGAGAAAAGGGTAGCAACCATTTACCACCATTCACTGAGGTCCGCTGGAAAAGAGGGTTTGGACCCATTGTTCTCAGTGAGTTATCTTAAGTGCCTATACACAAATGCAAGAAGCCTGGGAAACAAGCAGGGAGAACTGGAAGTCCTGGCACAATCAAGGAACTATGATGTGATTTGAATAACAGACACTTGGTGGGATAACTCACATGACTTGAGTACTGTCACTGAAGGATATAAACTATTGAGGAAGGATAGGCAGGGTAGAAAAGGTGGGAGAGTTGCATTGTACGTAAGAGAGCAGTATGACTGTTCAGAGCTCCAGTATGAAACTGCAGAAAAACCTGAGAGTCTCTGGATTAAGTCTGGAAGTGTGAGCAACGAGGGTGATACCATGGTGCAAGTCTACTATAGACCATCAGACCAGGTGGATGAGGCTTTCTTCTGGCAACTAAGAGAAGTTACTAGAAGTTACTAGTCCTGGTTCTCATGGGAGACTTCAATCACCCTGATATCTGCTGGGAGAGCAATACAGCAGTGCACAAACAATCCAGGAAGTTTTTGGAAAGTGTAGGTAGAGTGACCAGATGTCCCGATTTTTGGGTCTTTTTCTTATATAGGCTCCTATTACCCCCCACTCACGTCCCAATTTTTCACATTTGCTGTCTGGTCACCCTAAGGGTAGGGGACAATTTCCTGGTGCAAGTGCTGGAGGAACCAACTAGGGGCAGAGCTCTTCTTGACCTGCTGCACACAAACAGGGAAGAATTAGTAGGGGAAGCATAAGTGGTGGGAACTTGGGAAAAAGGCTAATGTAGTGTCCATCTTTAAAAAATGGAAGAAGGAGGATTCAGGGAACTACAGGCCAGTCAGCCTCACCTCAGTCCCTGGAAAATCATGGAGCAGGTCCTCAAGAAATCAATTCTGAAGCACTTAGAGGAGAGTAAAGTGATCAGGAACAGTCAGCATGGATTCACCAAGGGCAACTCATGCCTGACTAACCTAATTGCCTTCTATGAGGAGATAATGGTCGTGGATGAGGGGAAAGAGTGGACGTGTTGTTCCTTGACTTTAGCAAGCTTTAATACAAGTCTCCCAAAGTATTCTGCCAACAAGTTAAAGAAGTATAGGCGGATGAATGGACTATAAGGGGAGAGGAAGCTGGCTAAGGTCTTTCGCTTCAACAGATAGTGGTCCAATGGCTCCATGTTCTAGCTAGCAGCCCGGTATCAAGTGGAGTGCCCAAGGGTTGGGTCCTGGGCCGGTTTTGTTCAAATATCTCATTAAATGAGGATAGCATGGACAGCACCTCAGCAATTGCAGGTGACCTAAACTGGGAGAGTGGTAGATATGCTGGAGGGTAGGGATAGGATCCAGAAGGGACCTAAACCAAATTACGAGGATGAGCCAAAAGAACTGATGAGGGGTTCACGGCCAAGGAACAAGTGCAGAGCCTGCACTTAGGACGGAAAATCCCATGCAGTCTACAAACTAGGGACCGGAATGGCTCGGAAGCAGTTCTGCAGAAAAAGGACCTAGGGGTTACAGTGGACAGAAAGCTGGATATGAGTTACAGTGTGCCCTTGTTGCAAGAACTAATGGCATTTTGGCTGCTATAAGTAGGGGTGCCAGCAGATCGAGGGATGTGGATACTCCCCTCTATTGACATTGTGAGCGCCTCATCTGGAGTACTGTGTCCAGTTTGGGCCCAAACACAAGGAAGGAGTGGAGAAATGGGAAAGAGCCAGCGGAGGCACAAAAATGATTAGGGGGCTGGAGCACATGACTTATGAGGAGAGGCTGAGGGAACTGGGATTGTTTAGTCTGCAGAAGAGAAGAATGAGGGGGGATTTGATAGCTGCTTTCAACTACCTGAAAGGGGGTTCCAAAGAGGATGGATCTAGACTGTTCTCAGTGGTACCAGATGACAGAACAAGGAGTAATGGTCTCAAGCTATAGTGGGTGGAGGTTTAGGTCGGGTATTAGGAAAAAAAATTTCACTAGGAGGGTGGTGAAACACTGGACTAGGTTGCCTAGGGAGGTGGTGGAATCTACTTCCTTAAAGGTTTTTAAGGTCAGGCTTGACAAAGCCCTGACTGGGATGATTTAGTTGGGGTTGGTTCTGCTCCTGAGGTCCCTTCCAACCCTGATGTTCTATGATTCTGTGACTGAGCTTCTATATCAAATTCCTCACTGCAGCACCTGGAGTTGGTATAGAGGGGCATGCAGAGTCTGATTCTATGATTCTCCTGCACTGTCGACTTCAGCCATATCACATAGGTAGTTTAGCAGTACCTTGTGATCTACTGTGTCAAAAGTAACTGCGAGCTCTAGTACATGAGCATAAAGAGGTTGCCTGTATTTATAACCACGAGGGGGTTAGCTTTTAGTGCTATGGGGTGCTCTCTTCATGTTCTTCCCTGGTCTGAAAATCCACTGTGGGGCATCCATCATGTTGGCAGATGTCACGTGCTGTTGGAGTTTCATTGTCGGCACTTCCTCTATGATTCTCCATCAGCATCAGAGAAGGTTAAAGGCACTCAGCACCTTGGAACAGGCATATGCATTATGACATAGTCTTTAATCACACAATCATGTACTATTTTTTCTCCAGCACCCACACTCCATTTCAGTGCACAAGATGGAGCCACAAGAGGGGCAGAATTAAGATGGCATGGGCATCTGTAAATCTAGCGGTTCCTGATTTTGAGTCCTTGAGTTTGTAATGTACATAATGTTATTTTAACATGGTTTTCTTTGTATGTAATATTACACGTGCACTCTCTCTCCCTCTCACTCCTACCTGATCACGCTGGTAACTGAATATAATACTCAGCATATAAAAACATGTACTCAGTACTTTTAACAGAGAACGTACCGTACTGCCTGCAAACAACTGTCCCAGTTCCAGAATGCAGGAAAACGGGATCCTGAGGGAGGAAGGGAATTGATGCTGAGTGGCAGTTCATTTCTACTTTCTCTCAAAAATGTTGCATTTTCCTGCTGTGTTTCCATGGAACAAATCTACCACATATTGAAAGAAATGCCTTTCAGAGGAAAGAGCTAGCTTAACCCTGAGTAATCGTTTCATTATTAGACCCTGAACAGGAATGTCTTTGCTTTTTGTTTTATGGGTTTGCCACTTCTCAGGAAAATCTAAAAAAAAAAAGCCCTAGAAAAAAAGAAATACTCTAATTTCTGAGCCAGTTCTTCAATGATGAAAACAGAATTTACTCAATTCCTTTAGTATCCAGAGAGTTGAGGGTATTCCCAGAATACAAACAGATCCTCACTGCAAAGCCAAGGCATGGAATTATGAATTACACAACCAGGCAACGGTGTCCTAGTAAAATCATGCCGTATCATGCAAACCGAGATACCTCAGCTAACACTGTTACACATACATCCTTGGCTCTTTACACAAAATCCATAGGATTAACAGGAGCTTGTTGTGACAAGCTGCTTTCACCACCCCCCATCCCTGCCCTCCAAAAAGCAACACAAATGCAAGGTATTTATTGCATTTGTTCTTTAAATGATGTACTTTGATCTCCACCCAGATAACATGCCAGCAATACGGGCTAGCCTAAGGGCACAGCGGCAGCCTGTTGTTCTGTATCACAGTCTGGAAAGCCAGGCCGGGCATTCGTCCTTCTGCAGAGGTTGAAGGGGAGTGTAAAATGACCCTCATGGAGTTAATGTGAGATACAATCCTCCAACACCCCTACTCAGACCTCCAGCAAACACAGCTTTCCCAAGCTAGCCAATCAAGCTTTAGCACAGATTAAGGATCACCACTGCTTGTATCCTGTGCCCGCACATACACGAGTCCTAACCCACCAAATAAAAACACTCCTCATGCCATGCAAACATATTCTAAGAAACTTGACAGTTTATTAAAATGCAGAGAAGATGAGCTAAGTGCCTGTCCTTCATTAACCAGTACCAGACTTATATCCGGACCACAACCCAGAGACAGAAGAGTGGATGTAAATCACAATGACACCTACAAAACCGACTAATCTAAGAATGGTCTTGTTAACTGTGTTGCCAACTCTCATCCAGTAATGTGATTTTGGCCCGTGCTGAAGGCAGTTTCCCATGACTTGAAAATCTAAAACCATCGCTTGCTGTTGGGGAAATAAAACCAGAGAGAGAAGGAGACAATCCCCCAAAGTAGCCAAACTACAAGTCTAGAAACTAAGTTAGTCCCAGTTCTTTAACTGACACCTGTTAATATTCTGTGCCATTCACAACCGGTGTTATACACCAAAGCCAGATGGGAGGTACCTGTCATTCACCAATTTCACAGGGCTCCTGGACTGGGGGGAATAAAAGGTCCTTTAGAAATCTAGCAATTGGATAGTCGAAAAATATTGTGTGACCCTGAATTGGGGGCTGGGGAGCTGCTATCATTGTCAACTGCAGCCTTACAGAGCTGAAAGATAGACCTGGATTTTTTAAGGATAGCAGGTAGCCCAGAATAACAGGAATTGGAGTTTCTACCGGAGTTGCATTGTACACTTAAATAGAGAATCTCTTACACTTGGCTGCATAGGTCATCCTGATAGAATCCTCTCTGTTGTGTACTGCTATGTTCTGGATTGCGGTAGAGCAGCGTTTTTACATGGTAATTAACTAGCCAGCATCCATGCTGTCCAATGCAATGACCTCAGGTCCAGGAGAAGGATCGGCCCTGCTGGGATATTATGTCAGGTACGATAGGTAAAGTGACTGGAGGATGAATTGATGAATTGATAGGATCATTAGGTCAGAATACAAGAACTGTCTGGGCCAACCTGGTACTAGCATGATCATTACAGGCGAGTCCTCTCTGAGTTTCCCCAGGACCTTCTGAGTTAATGGGATTGGTGTACACTGAGCCCATGAGATGAGGAAAGCATCTGACTGAGAACTTGGGCTTGACCAAAACATTTGGCACTTTTTGTTCTTGCCTGTGTGAACAGCCGTACCAAGAGGTAAGCCTACCTGCGGAATATGTTCTGTGGGATGGCGTCCTTGATGGTCCATTTGCAGTCGCTTGCAAATTGCTTGCAGAACTGGTCCAATAAAATATTCTGTAAGCCTGGCAGATGCTGAGGTACTGGTGTGATTTGGTGAAAGATGCAGCATTTCCAGAGGTGAACAGCTTCTTCACAAAGGGAGGACAGTCACTTCCCTCTCTGTCTGTTGACATAAAACATTGCTGTTGTGCTCCCCATTGAGACTTGGACTGTCAGTCTGCACAAAATGTGAAGAAATGCTGTATAGGCTAGATGAACACCTCTGCTCTTCAGAACATTTATGTGAAGGTAAGCCTCTTTGGAAGTCCAAAGTCCTTGGGTCTGAAGGTGGCCCGGGGAAGCTCCCCACCATAACATGAATGCTATTTAATTACATTATGGTCACTAGTGTCTTGGTGTGAAGAGATAGAGAAAACAGCACTCCTTTTTCATACCTGGAGAGGATCCTTCCACTAATTTAAGGATGAGAGGACTTCTAGGGGACATGCACGGTCATGTAATGTCTGTCCTTGCTGTGTGACATACATGGAGAAGGCCATGTGACCAAGAAGTCTAAATCAGATTCTTACTGATATCTGAGGGTGAGCCTGCAGCTGGTTGACAAGATCTACTATGATATGGAATCTGTCCCGTGGTGGATACTATCTTGTTGTGAAATCTATCACTGCCCCTACAATCTATATTCTCTGGATTAGCCTAGAGCTGACTTTTCCTTGTTGACTCTGTGACCCAGGTTAGTGAGTTATTCACTTGTTGCACTGATTTCTCTCAAATGAGCCAATCATCAAGGTTTGGGTATACCTGGACCCATAGCCTTCTCAACTGAACCACCATAACTGCCGAGCACTACTTGCTGGCTTAGTCTTCATTTCTAAAAAGGTGAGATTCTTACATGGAATAATTAATGCACAATTGTTATCTTGCTGTAAAATTCTAATGGAGAAGAGGCACCCGTAGTTTTTACCACAAAGGAGCCAGGCAAGGTCAGCACTATCTCCTGTCTGGTACAGAGGCCGATTTAAGTGACAGATTACATTCCATACTCCAAGGAGAATTCTGCACCACTGCACATGCACAGAATTTATGTCCCCTGCAGACTTCGCTTCCCTGCAGAAAAATGACTTTCTGATGGGGAAGCAAAGGGAAGCCACAAGAACAGTCATGTGACCCTCCCCAGCAGTATGTTTCAGGTGTCCAGGGCAGCTGGCAGAGAGGTAAATCATTGTGGCCCTGGGGACGGGACTGGGGAAGACCCGGCTGGTGGCTCCTATCCTGCAGCAAGCTCACTTGCTAGTCCCGGCTGGGCTGGGAAGGATGAGATTTCTCTTCCCCAGCACAGCATTCAGAGCCGGGTCAGACCTACCCCCAGATTTCTCCCCCAGCTGCAGGAAGTTCTTCAAACTTCCTTCCCCACCCCCCCTTCCTGCCTCCATTGTTCCTCAGCTGCGAGGGGAAGGATTCCTGTGCAGGGAGCTGCTCCTCCATCCACCCAACCCTCATGCATCCAGACCCCCTCATATCCAGACCCTCCTGCCGAGACTCACCTCCCCCTTGCACTCAGAACCTGCCTGATGAGCCCCATTCCCCCTGTACTTGGACTCCCCCCCGACCTCACATACCCAGATGCCTCTGACAAGCTCTATCCCCCCACACCCAGAGCCCCTGCTCCTGAACCCCAACCACTTTCACCTGGACCCCCCCCCCCAACAAGCCCCTATGCATCCAGATCCCCCACACCCAGATCCCGCACTGAGCCATCCGCACCCAGATTGCTCACACAAAACCCTCTCAACCCACACCTGGATTCCCCGACATTAAGAGCCCATCCTGACCCTGCCCGCTCTCAGACTGGCCTTTCCTTCCCTCCACAACCCCCAACTATTTCACCTTTCGATGACAGTGAGTCACCTCAACTTAAACTGAAACCAAGTGCAACCAATAGCCCTGGCGACAATTCATGTGGAGATGTTAATTTTCTGTTTCAACATTCCAAGTTGAAACAATGCTAATAACAACTCTTATGTATTGGTTAAGGATGGCGGAGGTTCAGCACAGGATTGCCAACTTTCTAAAGACCGAAAACCGACACCCCTGTCCCGCTCGTTCTCCGAGGCCTCGCCCCTGCTTGCTCCATCCCCACTCCCTCTGTCACACACTCTACACCACTCTCATTCGCTTTCACCCGGCTCGGCCAGGAGGTTGGGGTGTAGGAGGAGGGAGAGGGCTCCAGCTGGGGGTGCAGGCCCTGGGGTGGGGCCAGAGATGAGGGGTTTGGCATGTAGGCTCCAGCTGGGGATGTGGACTCTGGGGTGGGGCCAGGGATGAGGGGTTTGGGGTGAAGGAAGCAGCTCTGGACTGAGGCAGGGTGTTGGAGGGCTGTGGGCTCTGGGAGGGCATTTGGGTGTGGGAGGGGACTCTGGGCTGGGGCAGGGGGTTGGGGTAGGTGGAAGCAGGGTCCTGACAGTGCTTACTTTGGCTCCCAGGAAGCATCCGCCAGGTCCCTGCAGCCCCTAGGCACATGGACAGCCATGGAGGCTCCATGCCTAGTGCTCTCGTGCCCACAGGTGCTGCCCCCACAGCTCCCATTGGTCACAGCTCTTAGCCAATGGGAGTTGCGGAACTGGCCCTCGGGACGGGGGCAGCATGTGGAGCCTCCCTGGCCACCCATGTGCCTAGGGGCCGCAAGGACCTGGCGGCTACTTCTGGGAGCTGCACGGAGCTAGGACAGGCATGGAGCCTGCCTTAACCCAGGGCCCCTGCTGTGCCATCGACTGGATTTTTAACAGCCTGGTCTGCAGTGCCGATAGCAGCCAACAGGGTCCCTTTTCGACCAAGCATTCCGGTTAAAAACCAGACGCCTGGCAACTCTAGTTCAGCAGACACAGTGATTAAAAAAAGTAAAGCCATCATGTCCAAGCAATGCTGTGAGACCACACCAAAGGCACTGCTTTGCTACTGCGTAGCAGAGCCAATGACTGGTGCTCTGAGATCTTCACTTACAGGATCTAGAGAATTGCAAACTATTATTATTAATTACCCATGTACAGAGCTACAGGTATAGATGCCTCCCTACACAGATACACACAGACACAATTTACTCAGTATTGGCACAGGAGTTTCATGTAGGAGGGACTTGTGGGGGGTGGGATGAGGGTTTTTTACTCGAGAGACCTTCATTAAATGACAGAGAATGAAACTCCTCCATCAGACAGGTTTCAAAGTCTCCGTGTACCAGACATAGTCTGACTCAGGGGTGAGGGAACCAAGAACAAGAAGATCTCTGACCCATTAAGAATCCGTAACTCTTTTCTATTGGGGCTTTTAGACATAACAGCAAAGGGGGGAAATAGCAAAACACTTCAACACCCATTCATGCTCAAAGCTGCATCTGCTCTAGCCGTGAAAGGGCATGAAACCAGAACATCACCCGCTGCTGCTGCTGCACAATAGTCAGCGATCCTGTGCCAAGTAAATGCCTGGAGCAGTGTTGCTGACTGTCACACCCAGCGGGTGCTGTTTGTGGGCAGAGCCTGTTAAGGAGCTTCTGAGAAACAGAAAGGAGGTGGGGGAAGGAGAGAGAAGAAAAAAGAGAGAAAAGAAAGAAAAAACATTTGCTGCACTGGAAAATGAAACTTAATAGACATGAGTTTGACCACACCTTTGACAGAAACCCCTCTTTATTACTGGTGGGCAACTGTATTTTTATCTTGTGGTTTTCTGTTTTGCAGACGCATTCCAGCAGGAAAACAGAGACAATACACACCATTGAGCAGCACAGTTTATTTTAAGGGATATAACATTTTCCTATGAGGATGCTTTATTTGCATCTGCTGCAGGAAGCAGTAAAATGGCAGGTGTGTTTCCATGTAACCCAAAGACAGAAAGCAAAATGAACAATGCAAAGCAAATTCTTTTGTCTTGCAAATTTCTGCTCACTGCCCTGGAAGAGGAAAAAAAAGAAAGAAAGGGGTTTTCCCCAAGGCCTGTTTTCTACCTAATTAGTCCTGCAGATGCTCACAATGCCAGGAAGGAGATTCATGCCCACCGGCATGAGAAGGTAACAGACACAGTCTGCAGGCTGAGCCATTGCTCCCCATTTCTGTGCATGTAAAATTTCTAATTGCTAGCATGGCATGCTATATCTTGGAGGAAATGGGTGTTTGTTCCAGAAATACGTTTTAGCAAAGGGTTTTTTTGAGGGTTTTTTTGGAGGCACAGTTCAGAGCTCACAGCCTTGAAAATTTAGAGGCCAGATTAAGTATTTGCCCAAAAAAACTGATCCAAAGAGCATTTAGAATGGAATTTGTTTAACCTGCACCAACATCTTTAGTACACTGGAACCTTGTCAATTTGGCTTTCATCCCTCCATCTTCTCAATATTTTATCTGAATGATCACTATATCCAGAGCCACAAAATTGTGAACTAAATCAGATAAGAGAATAGAAACAAAGGACCTGCTTTTCCACTGCCTTTTACCTTATGTAATTACTGACAGCTGTGTAGGGTTTAAAACACTGATTCTGATTTAGCAGGGCTTATACCTATTTTGCTTTCATTTTGCATGGGTGTCAATGACAACACATGATGCAACACACTGGAGAACTGGAGAGAGTCTTCACCATGCAATCACTGCAACAAGAGCATACTGAAGCCAATAGTTTAACAGGATTCAAAAGTGGGTAAGGCTATTACTTTATTCAAATTAACGTAACACCCACTATTACTTGACATAGGATAAAAACACCCGTAAGCAACAAAAAGCAATCACTAGCTCCTTGGTATTGGGAAACAACTCCCTCTGGGCAGCAAAATTCCCCCCAAAAAAATTTTGGGAGAAAATGGCTATTTTGTCAGCCTGCTGGAATATACAGTTTTTCAGGTTTATGTTGAAAAACCAAAAACCCAACCATTTTTGAAAATTTTTCATTTTTTGGCAACTGAAAACTGAAATGTTTCAGCAAGTCAAGCAAACACATTTGATTCTACCAAAAATTTTTAATCAATTAGATGAAATTTTTTTGCAGAAATATTGAAAAAAATTAAAAATTACTTGTTTTCAGTTTTACAATGAAAACAAAAAGCTTCTTGTTTCATGAAAATTTTTCACGGAAAATTTTTTTTTTTAAACCAGCTCTACCTCTATGGGCAGCTAGTTCTATAATTGTCCACTATGGGCTTTCTTGCAGCTTTCTGTTAAGCTTCCCATGCTGCTGACTGCCAGATAGGATACTGGGTGAGATAGATTAGCTAGTCTTAGCTGGTATAGCGCTTCCTACATTCCTTTTCCGATGTGACAAGTCACTTCAGGTTATTTTCAATACTCATCTATATAATTTACCAACACGGTATCTGAGCACTTATAACTGCTTCCAATTGACTCAACCAGACTGCTCCTGATTGGCTAAGAATTGCACACATCTTATTGTTTTTGTTCCTTTGTCATTCCCACCACAGCCTGCCTGTCTCATCCACCTGCTATCCTTTAGACTGTAAGCTCTTCCTAGTGACTTGAAGAATGGGGCCCCAATCTCACTGTTTTTTAGGTGCTACTGCAACATAAATATTAAGTAAATAATAATTTCTGTACCATTCAGAAAAGTGTAAAATTCTACCCAACCTTTGAAAACATGAGAGATTGCAGTACTTCTCATCTAATGGAATCATGGATACCAAGGCCAGAAGGGAACAATGTGCGTCACCTCTTAGTTTGATCTCCTGTATAACCCAGGCCAGAGAACGTTTCCAAAATAATTCCTAGAACAGATCTTTTAGAAAAAACATCCAATCTTGATTTAGAAATGGTCATGGATGCAGAATTCAGCATGACCTTTGCTAAATTGTTCCAATGGTTTATTATTCTGTTAAAAAAATTATGCCTCATTTCCCATCTGAATTTGTCTAGCTTCAACTTCCAGTCACTGGATGGGGTTGTTATATCTGTTCCCCTTGTAGAAACATACAGAGTGTGATCCAGTCACCCTTAACCTTCTCTTTGTTAAGCTAAATAGATTGAACTATTTGAGTTTAGCACTACAAGGCACCTGACCCCTTCCACCCAAATGCTCCCCAGAGGGACCATACATCAACACCAAAAGACTTTGGAGATCATTTCTGATCCACAGAACATGAAAGCAGCAATCACAAAATCCAAACAACACTGAACTTACAGGTTAGCATCTCTCTCAACACCCCCTATATCAACTGTTCACAGGATTCACATTCCACGAACAAAAGGGAAAGGATGTCTTATAATAACTGCATCTTCTAAATATTGTAGACTGTACATATGTGCTTCAGCTTTCTGCCTGGAACTAACCAACCACAAGAGGTCTCCCACTAATTAACAAGAATAGCATGAATATTGTAGGCTCAGTTCAAAGGCAAATGCAAAGGCAACAGGGCTGCCTCTCAATGTACCTACAATTCATCTCCACAAAGCGTGCTGGAAAATGCAAGCTACACAAAACCTTTGCGGATCTCCGTTGTAAGGAATACTTACAGTGATGAAGCTCAACAGTATTATCTCTTCTGTAAAGAATGTGCTCAAAAACAGAGGCTGGAGAAGGGCAAACGATTCCGACAGTGCCAATGAAGAGAGAATGCTATTTTATTTCAAGTGAAATAAGTGGTACAGTCCCCCAAAGCAGCATTGTGCTACATGAGAGCACAGAGTTCTGATGGGATCCACTGCAGGAATTGAACAGCAACAGCAAAAGGGACAAAAGCCTGATTATTGTCTTGCGAGATCTGAACTCTTATGCTGAGTTCTAATCCAGCTACTGGGTGCTCTGTGCACGGCCAGCAAGAGGCAGGGTGGGGGTGTTGTTAAGAAACTGAACTGAGACTCAGGAGATGAAAGTTAAATTCCCAGCTCTGCTATGGAACCTGGCTAGCAGTTGGTAGAGCATCAGACTTTTAATCTGAAGGTCCAGGGTTCAAGTCCCTGGTCAGGTGGAAAAAAAACCTTTCCTCACTTGATATTTCCCCAGAAACTGAAGAAGGCCTATCTTCAGGATGCTATCTGCCACAGACTTTGCTGTGTGCTCACATCACCTCTCTGGACTGAGTTCTCCATCTGATGGCTGCTTTTCATCCAGTGATAGGGAATTTTGGTAGGTGGGAACTTCTATGAGACACGCCCACCTCAAAAACCATAAAAATATTGGATGTGCTATTTGCTGGTGAATATATCCAAGGCAGTTCTCTCTCTCCTTTAACACATTAAAAAACAAAAGAACTCAGCCCAATCTGCAGCTAAGTATCAGGTGTTTCCCTTGGGATTTCCGCACTGTGCATTGACAGCACCAAGATACTTTTTTACTGCCAGCAGGTCTCCTGAATGTTATTACAAATACTGCTTTGCCCTAGAGCTCAGAAGTAAATCACAGTGGCGGCTGCAGCAGTTGTAAGTGACTGCACCCAGTTCTAGAGATGTGTGTCTGGAATGGCTGGTGGCTCTGCTTAGCCGAGCAGTATTTGACTGGACCGCTAGAGAGAAGCTGCTTAAAGGCATTCCAGAAACTACTTGTCAACATCACACTTACGGCATACAGACAGTCTAAGTGATAGAAAAAAATCTCAGCTGGGGCAGTTCACCATTCTAGCAGTTTGCTGTGAAAGTTCAGCTACAGCTGTGCACAACTGGGGTAGTTACAGATGTCTTTCCTAGTGCTGTTTGTGGAGCTATCAATGCTGGCAACATATGCTACCACTTGCCTATTTCTCTCCATGTACTGAGTACTGTTACCAGCACCATTTCACCAGCCAGAAGGGCAGAACTCAATCCTGTGTAGTGGATCACTGGATAGGAGTTGCTATAGTATCGGTGCCAACACCAGTGAACCATCCAGCTGGGCTTTCTACAGTGCATGTGGGTCATGTTGTTCCCCTAGACCAGAGCCCATAGTTCACCTAAATCCTCTCTGGCCCAGAGCCCACAGATCAAAGTCAGCTCTTGAATGTAGATCTCCCAAGTCATTGTGTAACTTGCTGCTGCCATGGCAACAGACTAACCACACTGACAGCAAAACAGGCCTAAAAAGAGGAGTCAGACTTTCTCCAGGAAGCTCCAAGCATTTTGTGAGGTGGGAAAGTCCAGAAAAAAGTAACAGGGATCAAATGAGTGAAATGCAAAACCAACAAACAGCAGCAGTGTCCAGAGCCATTTCATGAGAAAAATACAATGTCCCTGGAATAGCTCTGATGGTGCAATGCATGGACTGTGCATTGAAGCAAAGCACAGTAGGATGCAACCATTTATGTTCCCCTATGGCCAAACCCTGAGCATCTTCCTGGTCCCATTGAAACCAAAGGCAAAACTTCCACTGTAGGTGCTGGATTGTGGGTGTTTTTTTTTTTTGACGTAACATGTAAATCGTGTGAGACATCGACCACTCTCTCCCTGGAGTTATCAGATGTAATCCACATTTTGTCCTTACTTCCAAATGCTTAAGCAGTGCTGTCCAGAACAACTGTTATTAATTGTTCCTGCTGATTTTCTTAGCATTTGCATTCACACATTAACCTGCCTAAAGAAATCTCTCCTAAATCCCTGACCTGCCCAACCCTTCCATAAATTTGTGGCCATTTGTTCTAGTGTTCATCTCTGGCCCAGTAATTTAGGGAAATTATTTCATTCTATTTATTTCCTTCAGAATTTAACAACACCTGAATAAGGTCCCCACTTAGTCTCCTTTTTTGCAAAGATAAATGAACATGATTTCATACGCTGAAGTGCCTGTACCAGCCATAAAGTACCCCATTTCCTTGTATATAGAAAAGAAGCCATAAGCTATGCTGTGGCATATGTTTTAACTTTGTACATGATGGTCATAGAGCTGATTCTAGCAATACTCACATGATCTGGAGCTGGTGCCAGCATTGCCACCTGCCCCTATTTTTCAGAAGCTTCTCAATTTTGTTGTAGCAAAACCATGCCTACCTACCCTGCACAGTCCCATTCACATGGGCACAAAGTCTGGAAACAGGCCACATGGCTATGAAACAGGAGTACATTAAGGATGGAAGACAGTTTCCATGTGAGCTAGCGTTCTGGCTGGACACGGCCCTAAGCAAAGCCCTCAACAACAGTAATCTGTATGGCCGAGGGAGGGAAGGGAAACAGATGCAAAGATATCACTAGCCTTGGTAAAGAGGGTTATGCATACAAATGTTTGGCCCATGCTCCGTGACACCTAGCTACCCACCCCAGAACACCCCCTTACAGCTCAGGTCACAGAGGGTCCACAAAGCAACAGATCCCCAAGTTTTCACACTGAGTGGAGGAGCCAGAGTTGATAATGGAAACAATCTGCTTTTACGTTCCCATGTGGTACACAGATTTTCTGGCAGGTGCCAAAATAGAGCATCCTGCCAGAATATGACCCTTTGATTTATACACCTGCTTTACCCCTATGCGATACATGCCTATCTATACATATGTGCCTAGACACACCCAACATCTAGCATTTTCTAAGAATTGTGGAAGAAACGCCCAGTTGCTGACTAAATCTCAGATCAAACAGGGCTAAAGAGTCTTAGCAAACAGCTGAGAGCTGGGAATTCTTCTGCTAATCCTTACGCAAATCTCCTAATGTTAGGGCTAGACTACACTGGCAGTGCTAAAGCGCTGCTGCGGCAGCACTGCCTGACCGCGCTTTCACATGGCTTGTGTGGTCGCTCTAAAAAACCACCTCCACAAGCGGCATAGCTCCCAGCACTGGGAGCACGGCTCCCGGCGCTCCTGCACTGTCTACGCTAGCGCTTTACAGCGCCGAAACTTGCTTTGCTCAAAGGGGTGTTTTTCTACACTCCTGAGTAAGAAAGTTGCAGCGCTGTAAATTGCCAGTATAGACAAGCCCTTACAGTACCTCTGCTGCTACCAATGCTCCACTTATCTCTTTTAGCAACTGACCTGTGCACTAACCTCACATAACAGAAGAAAAGAGAGATACCAACTTCTCCTGCACAGGGCCCTCTCATGCAGCTAAATCAGTCTCGACTCCCATTTCCCCCCTCCCCTTACTGGGCCCCCAAGATGTATCAGTCCTCAGGAGAGGTGTGGGATGGTAAGTGAGTGCTTGAGGACCACAGCTTTACCAGGGGACATGAAGGACTGGGGACAGCCGTCCTGCATATCTCGTAATTAATATACATGTTCTGTTCTTTTTCAGAGCTCAGGCAGTGGGAGATGCTGCCGAGGCAGGAACTGGACACCTATGGTGACCCCTAGTGAAGTATATGCATGTGTCTATGTGTATGTGTGTGACCACCCACTATGAACTAACCAGAGTGTCCTTTGTGTGGCCACAGAAATCCCAGACGAGGATTAGGATTAGATTTTACTAAGGATGGTTTTAGTGGGTTTGTGTTTTCATTCTGTGTTTGTGACATTTGTTGATAGGGGAGTTGCAGGGTGAAGGAGGAGTCGCTTTAGGGGGGCAGAGCTGAGACCAGCCAGGCACTACTTTGGCTGCTTCATTCTTCCCTTGAATAGGGAGTTGGAGGCACGGCAGTGCTCAGACAGCTCTCAGGCCTGCATGCTGCCAGCTGGACAGGTAAGAGGGCCAAGGCTCCAAGCTGTCACTATAGAGTGAGCAGGATCATTCGAGGATTCCCCTGGGAGGACCAACTGCGCCAGTGCAGCTGCTACACCACTGCAGTAGTGTTGACAGACACAGTGACTAGCCTAGCTCAATGCCCAGCCTCAATCCAGAAGGTGACACGTTGGCTTTGCACTGCTGGGGATGCATGGTGTGCAAGAGGTATGGTAGGAGGTCCAAACAGTGATTAGTATGCCAGCTTTCACTTGTGCAGGCAAGGCCATATAGACAGTAGTAGCAAAGATCCACTGCCTTACAATGCTTATAGAAGAGTATCATAAGCAATGATACATCTTGGTCTCCCGCTTTATAGATAGTTTTTATTTTTCCAGTCAAAATGGAAATAATCAGCTTTAAAATGACGTTTCTGTTCTCTGCCCTGGCTCATCTGGGATTTACCCAGCTGCAATGTGTTTACACTGCTAGCAAAGTTAATACGGACCTCCTTGGACCAGACGTTCTAAGGAGGAAAGGTAATTTTTTTTTTACTATGAACTGGATGTCCGCATCTATAGTCTATAGCCCAATGACTCCACCTGCAACTGAATCTATAGTGCTGTGCAATCCCAGGGTGCTTCTGGACACCCATGCCATTCCTTCTACGTAGACTGTTTGTTTCTAAACAGACAAGCTTTTTATTCAAAAAAATCAATCACATTCATTAACAGAAATATAGGTGGATTGTGAAAAGACAAATGCATGAATGCTAATGCAAAATACTGTAAATGAAAATCACTTCCCCTTCCACATATCTGCCAAGACCTGAGTTCAGGGGCTTCTGTTCTCCCAGCAGATGATCTCTAAGCTATTAAAAGAGCATTCAGGCTTTCTATTATGTTTTACATATTTTTGATTCTATCTACAACTGCAAAAGAATTCAGGAGTTAGCATATTGAAACAAAAACAGTTCCCTTCAAACAAATACCCGGATGCTATTTTCTGGTTAATAAATATATTGCATTAATTTATTAAATGAATAAAATCTGAGAGCCTGGGACTCACGAGCCGCTGTGCTATGGTTAACCACTGTCAGCAGCCCAGCATTCTTGAGCACCCTCACAATAAACAAATAAATGACCATGTGAAATGGGGAGAAAAAACTACTTCTAGAAAGGGAAGTGAAATTTGCTTTCAGTTTTCCAAAGATTCGTATCAATGTAAATGCTAATGTTATGAAAATCTTAATATCTTTTCTCCTCCTGGAATCGGAAGTCTCTTAAGACATCCCAGGCTACTAGAAAAGAGAGATAGAATGAGAGTGTGTTTTTGTGTTACTTTTCATGCAACGTTAATAGAAAAGTGGATATTTTACATACAGAGATCATCTTCAGAGTGAATGGAGATGCCAGCTTAGTTTACAAGTTACAGTCTTTGCTTTGAACTGTAACATTTTCATTTCCCATTGATTTGGTTCTGTTACTATGTTATCATATACAG
This sequence comes from Chelonoidis abingdonii, assembly GCF_003597395.2. NCBI lineage: Eukaryota > Metazoa > Chordata > Testudines > Testudinidae > Chelonoidis > Chelonoidis abingdonii. The sequence continues at coordinate 15,889,010 of NC_133793.1, read as the reverse complement.
TCACTGAGAACAGAATTTAAAATTAACTAATTTGTAGTCATTTGTAGACATTGTGAAGAAGAAACACACCTAATCATTTAGCGTAACTCACCTTTGCTGTGATGCTCATAATAAAGATACATTTTATTCTGAGGGACCAACATGGCAATACCAGCAATGGAATTTGTCCAGTGTTGTGGCCAAAATAACTGAAGTGCTGATTCCCTGTTGTCATAAACAGATAGCTAAGGGTTAATGTTTCTTTTACCTGTAAAGGGTTAACAAAGGGAACCAAACACCTGACCAGAGGACCAATCAGGAAACCGGATTTTTCAAAGTGAGGGAGGGACTCTGTGTGTGTTTGGCTTTGTTCGCTCTGTTTTGTTTTCTCTCGGCTATTGAGGGAAACTTTTCTATCTCCAAGCTTCTTTCACCTCTGTTCCCAAAGTTGTGAGCTACAAGGAAAAGCAATAGGTTTATATTGTATTGTTGTATTTGACATGTGTGTACTTGCTGGAATGTTTCAAATTGGATATCTTTGTGAATCAGACTGTTTATTCTATTTCTTAAGCATAGCCCTGTAATTGTCATCTTGATGCAGAGTTTGATATTTGATGTCTGTCTTTCTTTTTATATCAAAGTTTCTTTTAAGACTGTTTGAGTTATCTTCTGGAGGTTAAGGACAAGGGGAGGGGATTCTCTGTGTGTGAATCTACAGAGGGTAAGCTCGGAGCACCAGGAGGTTGTGGAGAAGGAGAGATAAGATATCTCTGTTCCTGTATTGGATTTTTGTCTCTTGTGGAAAAGGAGACATGCTTCTGTATGTTGATGTAAAGAGATTGCATCAGTCACATCTAAGTCAGCCAGAGAGGAAGTCTGCGGTGGAGAGGGAGGGGGAAAGGAAGTGAGTATTTCTTGCGGTAGACTCAGAGCTTACTGGGGTCTTGGGTCCCCCAGGGGAAAAGGTTGGGGAGACCCGAGAGAGTTATAGGTACGTCCAAATCCTGATTGTGGCAGCGAGATCACATCCAAGCTGGTAATAAGCTTGGGGGGAGTTCATCGCTAAGCACCAGTTTTGGACGCTAAGGTCAGAGTTGGCGACAGGAGGCTACACACCTGTCCTGGAGACGAAGCTCAGAGTGCATATATCTATCGGGTGCTGCAAACTGTAACCAGAATCTGGACTGGACTCAGAGTAAGTGGCGTGGCCTTTTGTAGTAAGCAGGTCAGAATGGAAAATTTCCTGGACTGTGGCTTTACTGGACTGTAGTTTAGGGCTAATTCGGCTATCACGAAAACCAGTGGGGTTATTTCCAATTGTCACCTGAAGGAATGAGAGGATAATGAGGCTCTATTTAGCCAATGATGAAGTGCAGAAAACAGCACTCAAAATTAGAAATGTAAATTGTTAAGGTTGTCACACAGCATAAATCATCTCCTCGTAACGAACAATATGAAATGACGGCCATATGAAAGAGTGTTTTAATTAAGATGGTCAATAAGGTTCTTTAAAATATGAATGGTTTTCAAAGGCATACAAGGATTAGGCATACGATGATTCAAATTATCAGGAGAGTAGCTGTGTTGGTCTGGATTTGTAAAAGCAGCAAAGAATTCCTGTGGCACCTTAAGACAAACAGACTTTTTGAGCAGTGAGCTTTCATGGGTGAATACCCACTTCGTCAGATGCATGTTAGTGGAATTTCCGGGCAGGGTATATAATGCAAGCTATTAGCTAGAGATAATGAGTTAGTTCATCAGGGAGATGAGCCGTTTAGCAGCTGAGGTGTGAAAACCAAGGGAGAAGAAACTGGTTCTGTAGTGGCAAGCCATTCACAGTCTTTGTTTAATCCTGAGTGATGGTGTCAAAATTTGCGAGATGAACTGAAGTTCAGCAGTTTCTCTTATGAAGTCTGTCCTGAAGTTTTTTTCTGCAAGGATTGGCCACCTTAAGGTCTGCTATAGTGTGGCCAGGGAGGTTGAAGTGTTCTCCTACAGGTTTTTGTATATTGCCATTCCTAATATCTGATTTGTGTCCATTTATCCTTTGATGATTCAATTGGCACTTAATGCCCTTAGGATCCTTTCAAATCCTATCCATCAAGTTCTATCATTCATTGTACTATAGCATTACCAGTGTCTACAATAACTGTGATCACATGCTATAATTAGAGACTATCAGAACACATTGGCATAAAAGGAGGCAGAGTTAAGGTTGTGTGTTCATCCTTAACTTTTGTATTCCCTACTCTTGAGTGATTAAATAACCAACTTTAGAAAACCAGAATTATGGAGATGGGGTCTCTTCTAACAGGCATCAGATGGCAAAGGCCAACTAATGTTGATCAAGTCAATGGGAAGCCACACACTAGTAGACTTATCATGCACCAGTCAGCCAAAGCTGAGACTGACCAATCCTCATACTAAAGCTTTAGATCTGTTTAAGGTATTTAGATTGTCTTAAGCCCTTATACTGGCACAACCTGTTTAAAATGATCTAAGACCTTAGATTGGTTTAAGCTTCTTAAGCAGCTTTAACGCTTTAGAAAGGTTTAAACTGCTAAAAACATTCCCCAAAAAAGCAAATCGGGAAAATTGCAGGGAGTCTGGGGATGCTTCTGCCACCTTAAGCATATTTTTTTTAATTGTGCACTTGCAAGTATACATAAGTGTACAGGTATATAAAAGTGTATTTTGCTTGCAATACTAAAAGATAAAGTCAACCTCTGGTCAAGTGGTACATACTAAGTCTACAAATATTCAGCTTGCTAATGACTTCAACTGGCATCAGTTGGCCTTTCATGATTGGTCTCTCTCTATCCATGGGTTTTAAAGAACCTGGAAAATTAAATGTAAAAACTACGTTAATGCCAAACTATGGCTGCATCGTTGAGCAATCAAAAGTCAAGAAACATGACAGTTCTACAGCCGCTCTAACTAGGTGCCAATGGCAGTGACAAGGGCTGGGCTCAATCTGCCGCAGGGTCATTTTCTAATATAAATAAAATTAAGCTCAGGCCCCCACCCAGAGCCATTCTGCTACTTCTAGATCTTAGAAATCAAAATAGAACCTGCCCGATCACCTTAATTATACCTGAGTGGGGTTTAGGTGGATGGAGATTGTGTGTATGTCTTTGCTGCAAGAAAAAGACAGCCTAGGGTGGTCCAGTGTAGTCTAATCCCATTCTGTCTCACTCTATACATGGTTCAGAATCTCCAGGCAGGAAACCCAGAGCAAAACATAACTTTTGGTAAGAATCCCCACTCCCTAGCCCCGGGGCTTTAGGACAGAGCCCTCTATCCCACTTCTTGATGAACTTGAACCCCATTCCCAAACCAGAGACCACTACGTGACAGTAAGGGTGATATCTACTCCCGGCCACACCGCCTACAATTCGTATGCCCCCTTAAGGGTACAGTTACAGTAACAGTTATCATTTATACACTCAGAACAGACAAATCCCAACAAAACACACTATGCAGAACTATGGGTAAATGACATAGTAATTCATGGAAAAGAGGCTGGTGCAAGCAGGTTTTCCCTCTTTTCCCCTATAGAGGGAGCAGAGAGTTCCACCCTTCTAAGCCTTCTAGCTCTGGGGCTTACCCTTACATTTGAACAACCCAGCCTTATTTCAGCCATTTGCATATATCCACTGAAATACAGAGCCACGCTCTGCTCTGATTTACACAACATAAATCCAGACTAGCCCTCTGATGTAAACAGCCGTTAATTACAAGACCATGGCTTATTTTAGGGCATGTCTGCGTAGCAATGTGCACTAAGTGCTGCGCTGTAACTCCCCCATGTGGATGCTGTGGATGCAAATGTAAAGGTTCCCAGTTCGCACTAACGTAATCCTCTTCAAACAGGATTACAACAGTGTAAACTAGGGACCTTTAAGTTTGTATCTGCAGTGTCCACGTGGGGGAGTAACACTGCAGCACTTTGGTGTGCACCTACCCAAGGAAAGACTTACTCTCCATCCAAAGACCCATTATGTTTTCTTTATTAAGGGGCAGGAAAGAGAAAAACTGATGTGGCAATGGCACCCCGAAAAAATGTATGGAATTCCTATCAATATCAAATAATAATACTTTCCACCGATACATTGCTTTGCACCTGTTGATCTAAATGTATTTTCCAAACAATAATTACATAAGCCTTGCAAAACCTCTGTTAGGTACCACTATACTCTGAGACACAGACATGTGAAGTGTCTAGAGCAGGGATAGGCAACCTATGGCACAGGTGCTGAAGGCGGCACGCAAGCTGATTTTCAGTGGCACTCACACTGCCTGGGTCCTGGCCACTGGTCTGAGGGGCTCTGCATTTTAATTTAATTTTAAATGAAGCTTCTTAAACATTTTAAAAATCTTATTTACTTTACATACAACAATAGTTTAGTTATATATTATAGACTTATAGAAAGAGACCTTCTAAAAACGTTGAAATGTATTACTGGCACGCGAAACCTTAAATTAGAGTGAATAAATGAAGACTCGGCACAGCACTTCTGAAAGGTTACCGACCCCTGCTCTAGTGTTTAGTTACAAAGCAAGTCACAGGGCTGTGAATAGAACCCAGAAGTTCTGACCTGACCACTAGACAACATTCCCTCCAATAACAGAAGTTCCACATGCAGATCTTCAGCAGCATGAGTCTTGTGTGCAGTCACTGCTGTTTTTTCATGCAGCTCTTCTGTTACATAACATAGCAATGAAAATTCAAAATGCACAGATCACAGTTTGCACTTTTCTGCGGCTTTGTCATGACATATTTCACCCATTCCAACTAAATTAAAGTACTTTGAGGATTAAGTTATTTTCCCAGAGTTCCCTTTAAAAGTTTGTTTTCTAGAACCTTCTGAGTTATGTCGTCATTCACAATGTATTTGCAATACTGGTCAACCTGAAGGAACATTGATCAGTGCCAGTTGCCATGGGCTGTTACAAATCAGAACATAGAAATGCAAATTCTGTGAATGAGGGGTGAAATAAATGGTGACTCCCATCTGCCAGCGACACCGCCACTGGAATGGACACTTAATCAGGCATACACAAGTTCTTACAACTCTATACTTCATGTACTACTTAAAAACAACACACACACCCTTACAACTAAATGCACTACCACTTCTGAACCATTTAACAATATCAGATATTGGAACTGTTGCAAAAGTCTGTGAGCCAAAGGCAGCTGTGTGACAAAGTTCAAAAGTGCACTTCCCTCCAGCTACCAGGCGGTTCCAAACATTTTTCTTCCCTACAGACTGAAAGTCCAGCAAGTGAAAGCTAATTGCCTCTGTATAATTTTCAAAAGGGCATATGCCTTCCATTATTATCATCTAGTATTTGTATTACCTGGTGCCTAGATGCCCCAATCAAGACCAGGGCCTTACTGTAAACATATATAGTGACGGACAATTCCTGCCCTCTAAAGCTAACAAAAGAACTGCACGAGACAGACGAGATGTGGGACAAAAGATGTATTATTATCCCCTTTTATTCACGGAAAACTGAGGCACAGAGATTAAGCAACTTCCCAAGGTCACACAGATTGTCAGTGGCAGAGCCAGGAACTGAATCCAGATCTGACCCAGACTAGTAAGCACAATACCATAATTCTTCCACCTTTTCATACTACATTTTTGTTTTCCAAATGATAATAACAGTAATATAATAATCATATTCCTATGTAGGAGTGTAAGCTCCCCAGAGCTGGGGCAATGTGTTTTCCTTGTCTGTAGAGCACTGGGGGCTGCCGAAATAAGCAGAACACTAGCATCTGCAGAACGTATATCAGTATTTCCTCTAGGGATGATAAATTGTGGTAATCACTGAAAGAAGAAGTTATTTTATGTATTATTACATGTAATGCAATGAATTTACTGGAAAACGTGTAATTCTAGTCTAGCTAACGTCATACTCGTCCCAAACCTGTGACTAGTAGTTAATGGGTTTGGAGAACACAGAGGACTTTCAATGGGACTTAAGCTCCAAAGTCACTTAGGTGCTTTGGAAAATTCAATCCTTACTCTTTTGGGTATCTAACAAAAAGAGAGTTGGGCCTGAGCCACAAACATCAAGATCTGAATCTAACCATCCCCAAAATTCAGGGGTGTTGATAGGTTTCACATTGGACTCATCGCAGAAAAATAAAACCCAATTATCATTATTACATAGTTGTGCGGGTTTATAAGCACTTTACAAGCATGCAAGAAAATATATTTTCTGCTGAAATAAATGCTAGACAAGGCACAGTGTAACATTTCAGGAGCAGGGCATCCAGTTCTGCTGAACGAAGCAAATCTCAGATGGCACGCTCAGATGTTGATGGCTATTTGGAGATATGACTACTTTCCCCTTTTTTCTGAAAAGCCTGCCACTGACTCTGATTACAGACCAAACAATACAAGCACATTGTTAATGGTTCTAACAACAATCCAACAGCCTACATATAGTGACAGGGCTACACTTCTAATTCATTATTGACACATCTTCCACAAACCTGGGACTCCCAACTCTGCTGGCCATATATCCATGCACCCTGTTGTGTAGACAATGTGCTATCTCCAGGAAGAAGTCTGTTTTCATAGATTAACACATCCTTTTCATCACTGTCAAAGCTATTCCAAAGTTTATGACTCTCCAATCTGTCTAATGAGACAGACTCATTGATCCAACTGTTAAATTTCTCATACAAAAACTCCACTCTGTCTCTTGGTGGGATTAGGACATACCTCCATCAGAGACATCAGAATGCAAAGCCACTCTAATGGCCTTCCTCCAAATTTGCCGTGAGCACAAAGCACTTCCTCTCTTCACCTGATACCATATGGCCAGTGTAGCCCTGAGGATTAATCTGTTGGTCTGTATAAAATGTGTTTTTGATAGATTTAAGTATTTGATGTAATAGGCTTCTAGATTTATAATACAATAGCTGTAATGCAAGAAACCTACAGGTCAAACATCCTGTATGACGCTAAGGCAACTTCAGCACATTCTGGGACCCTTACTCAGAAAAGTGATGATAAGACAAAATACCTACGCAAATGTCTGGAGACCTTTAACTGAACCAATAACAGTAAAAGGTGGAAAAAGGGGATTTTTGCCCACAAATCTAACAAGTACACCACAAATGCGTACATACCTGTCATTCATACGCACATAAATGTTAACATATGAGGCAGGTGTACCCTAACACTTCCCTGGGGGGAAGATGAAATTTGGGCATAGGAGGAAGGATTTCCAACCAATGCTCTATAAAAAGGTGAGACAGCTCACCATCAGGGAGGCAATACACCCATCCATCTGGTCCTGTCTACTCTTCATCGCCTCCACCCTCATCTATGTATCGATGCTACCCATCTACGATGGCTATTAACTATTAATAGGCCATAATATTATTTCTTTTCAAAACAGTAAGTAAAAAGGGATTTAATCTCCCTCATATTTCATTTTAGTTTTAGCATTTAGTATATATAGGGTTAAAATCACAATGCAAACCATCTTGAAATAACTTCCTTTGCCAGAGGTCTGAAACCGCTCAAGGGGCGCTACTACACGAAAGTGAGTATTCAAGTTTGCATAAATCATAAATCTATATCTTAAAGAACTGTGATATTTTGTAACTTTGTAATCTTAAACTGTTTTAACATTTGTTTATTGTTTCATTGATTTTAATGACAGGTCTTTATGACTATATCTGTCTCAGTGTAAGCTCCTGTCATATACCTCGAAGTTCCTTTTATAAACTCCGTGAAGCCTGATTCAGGACGAACTTTATCTTCTGATCAAATATATTGGCGAGCCAAACCCATACTAATTAATATACAATAATTAGTATTATTACTAATTAATTAAAAATTAATTAATCAAATAAAATTAAATTAAGTGGATTAATTACACCAACCCTACTAACCACCCCAAATCAGGCTACACCAGGTATCAGGCTCATTATTCTCATAAGTAATATAAAGACATTATGTTGTAATGGATTATAATATATTTGACTATAACTGTGATAAATTACAATTAAGGTGGTAGTGGTCTGTGCCTTTTGGAGCTGTCCCTACTCTGTAGGAATATGGTTTGCTTAGCAATCATATTGTTTATACATCTCTAGCAACAGATGCTTGGCAGAATGAAACCAACATGCTTTTTTTTAAAAATACAGTATGAAAACTGCTTAAGCTGTTTTTGGGTAGCAGGCCATTAAAGTTCACCTGATTATGGAGCCACTGAATAGCAACCTGAACCCTTTTTGCACAAACTTTCCCACAACATTCACTTTCAGGTGTATATCAAGACTAGAAAATGACAGACTGAAAATTTCAGAAAGTTACAAGCAAATGAATGTAGGGGAATAGAATGGAAACACGCCTGCAACCTGAACCATAGTGGTTACTAATGTTCCCCCTACAGTAAGATGTAGATACATGTGGCCTTTTTACCATAGTGAGAAATCAGGAAGGGAGCGAGTCCGTATACAGAGAGACTGAGAAGTGAGGAATTGGTGTCTATTGATTCACAGAGCTTAAGGCCAGAAGGCACCAGCAGACCATCTAGTCTGACTTCCTGCATATCACAGGCCACCAACACCACTCAGCACCTGCACACTAAACCCAACAACCCAAATTAGACCAAAGTATCACAGCTGACAGGAGACTAGACCATTATGTGTCACAGTCCGAAAACAGGAGGGATGGAGGTGCACCAGGCCTGATGCCCTGCAATGACAGGGAAATGATTAAGTGAGATATACCCAGCTAATCCTGGCATGTGACATTGCAGAGGAGGGTGGCGGGGGGGGGAGCCCAAGATCCCTGCTAACCTGACCTGGGAGGAAATTCCTTCTCGACCAATCATAGGTGACAAGTTAGATCCTAAGCATGTGAGCAAGAGCCAACCAGCCAAGAGAGACAGAATGCTCAGTGCTACCTCAGAGCCCCTGCCCACCTCAACCAATGTCTCATCTCCTGCCATGGCCATCCCTGTCACATTAGAGGAAGCAGATAAAAACAAAAAACCTAAAACACACAGGGTGGGATGAATCCCTTCCTGACCTCTGCAGGTGGTTGATTGAAACCCTGAAGTGTGACCATAATGAGTATGTGACCTGGAAAATGGCCTGTGGTTGAGCCACAGGCAGGGATTTGTAACCCATATTCAACAGCTCTGTGATGAATTTACAGGTGACTATTATTTTTCATGGAAATCACTGTGAAATCAAGAATCATGCATTTGCTTAGACTAGTGTCCCCAACCTGTAGTCTGTGAAGCACCAGTATATCACGTAGTCCTTCCTGGTGGATCATGGGGTGCTTGCTCTTCCTTTTTGTTTCCACTTGCTAAAATTCTTTAACAGATGCATTAACCACTTCCGAAATACCTTTCTTCCATATAAGCAGTTGCCATAGTTTCCACACAGATGTTATGAGATCATAAATGGGAGTGGAAGTATCCATGAGACAATCTATCTACTAAATATTGGCGCATGCCATGAAAATATTTGGGAACTCAAGAGTTAGACAATCTGATGGGTGAACATTCTTCCAGCTCTCAGTAATATAAATTACTTAAGATGTGAACAACAGAATCTGATTCATCCCATGACTATTTTGCAGGCAGTCATGAGCCAGGTTTCCTCTAATGTATGTAACCACAAGGATTATTTATAAAATAATACATATTCCTTCAAGCATTTTTTTCATGGCTGCTAGTGACCGGTGAATGCTCAGTCATGCAAAATAAACACAATAAAAAAAAAATAGAAAGCACTGGAGTCTACAGCCGTTGGAACTCCTCATTTCTGTTCTCAACTCTGCCAGCAACTCGTACTGAGATCTTGGCCAAGTCATTTCCCCCATCTGCCTCGTTTTCCACACAGAGTAAGAAGAGAGAGTCCTAAATGTTAACAAGAATTCATATCACCTCCTCCTCCCCCAGCAGTTACACAATGAGCCCAAAGAGGAGCCAATACATGAGTTAAGCAGTTGGTACCTCTCTACCCTCAGCACAGATGTCCTGAATCTTTCAAAGATACAGATGAAGATGTTGGGGCCTATCAATTCTGATATCTCTATGGGAGCACGATCAGTAACCTTTAAACATGGTTAAGCAGCACATTGCCCTTTGTCTGAACCTCACTTTGCTACCGACAAACAAGAGGCAACACTGACTAGGCCACCAAAGAAATGAACACATTAGAGCTTTCTGCTAATGATTATTTGTATTACCGTAGCACCTAGGAGCCCCAGTCACGGAGCAGGGCCCCATTGTGCTAGGCAAACACAGAAGAACAAGACAGTCCCTGCTCAGTCTTTGGGACATCCATGCTAATGGGTGACACACATGCTTCTCGGTCATACCAGCTGTAGGTGCTTAGTTGTTGTGTTGAGCGAATGAGATGTTTTTAGCCACAAATCAGCATAGACTCGTTTTCATTTCCACCATCCCGAGGAAAGTGACTTGCTCCCAGTTGGTCCATTTACAAATGACAGTTTTGGGTCAGTGTTGTATTACTATTGTCCTGACCCTGTGTCACGGGAGAGCAGACTCAGTGCTCTGGAACTGCTCTGAATTAAGTTCAGACAGGACCCTCCTGTAGTGGGACACCCTGAGGGCACACTCTCACTAGAGCAAGCGTCCTTGGTTTCAGCACTTCCTGGGTCTGACCTCGGAGCATTCAGCACCCTGTTTCACGCCGCGAGTTCCCCACTGTGAGTCCACCTGGCGAAGTCTTATGTGCCCCCAAAGGGGCCATGCACCCCAACTTCCACAGTCAGCAGTGACTCTCAGTCAGCACTGTAAAACAGAAGGGTTTATTAGTTGTCTGGAACACAATACAGAACGGATCTCGTTAGCTCAGAAAGTAGGAAGTTACAGCAAAGTTCATTTTGGTGAGACCCAGAGCCCTGGGCTCTACCCCCACAGCCCTCCCGAGCCCCAAACCAAGAGACTGACCAGCTTCCAGCCGCCTACCCTCAGTCACGCTCAGTTGTAACTCCGCCATCCTTTGTGCTCTTTCCTGGGTAACCCGGTCACCTGACCTCCAACTCTCTCACAGTGCTCCAGCTCCTCCGGCTGGCTCTTGCAGAGGAGGGGTTCCGGCTATCACGCACCAGGATGCAGAATGCTTGGCCATTGTCTGGACCCAGGGAGCTACACGGCAGTCACACCTGCCCTCTAGGGGTCTCTGCAACAATCACACACCCTTGTCACACCACCAACACATAGGGGAAACTGAGGCCCACACAGAGTACTCATACAAAACACTAAGAAAATTCCCACTTTGTCACACCCTGTTCCATTCCTCACCAGCTTCACATCATGAATGAAGAGAACTAAGACTCATGGTAATTATGGACCACCTGAAATCTAGGGCCAAATCCTGAACTAAGCTCATGAAATACAGGATAAGGAAAAGGCACAGCACGCTCTAAACCAGAGCTCTTCAAACTGGATTACATGTTTGCCACATCCACAAAAGTGTCTGGATTTTCCTTAGAAAATTTCTTACATTTACACAAAATATATTTAACAGGATGGCCATACTTTTTTCCAAAAATCAAAAAGGGTATTAGGATATTTGAGAACCACTGGTCTTAACCATGACTAAGTACAAAAATGAGCACACACCACATTATGGAGGCATTCAAGAGGGCTCAGGTATCTTTTTTCAAAGGCCTTGATTTCCACACCCAGCAATGACCATCTGCCCAGGATGGGCTCTGCTTGTCAAGGCATCAGTTTAGACTATCATGCTGGTCAAAGTCACATTTCAGAATTTTCAAGATCTTGTAAACCATTATTCTACACACTTATCTCTTAGTGTGTGGGTGCACACATATTCATCGACAGCTGTTTTACAAACACAACAACCAAAAGGACCAGTAGTCTCCTATGAGATAGTGGTGTTGCTCTGTGACCCAGCTTCTAAAGGTTCAGAATGATTAGCTCTACTCCTATCTTTCCCTTTCCACCCCCAGGAGTTGGAGAATAACAATAATCTAATTTATGCAGGGCCATAAATTCCCATAAAATCTTAAAGTACTTTAGAAACTATAGACAGTATTTTCCAAGAGTTACTGCATATACTGTGTGAATGCAGACACCTCTGGGGTGGAATAAGATAGCTATTTAGAAGCACTCAGTAATCCTACCTAACCATTCACAACAAGAAGTAAAGTTAATTACATCCAAATGAAATTACAGGGGGAATTTTGGGAGGAACAATGGAACTGGAATTTGGCCAGAACACACGTTTCCCTATTCTTGAAAAAAAAAGCCATGGAATTTTTAATGGCCACAGAGAGATGAGGTGCTTGATGTTACTATCCTGTCAGCAGCATATCGCCCCCTGACACCATGACGGAACAATGGTTCTAAAGTGACTCAGTAGGAAGAGCATCTCCTAGTGAGTTACCAAGACCACTTTCCTGCAGCTCCAAAAGTTTTCTTTGGAGGTTTCTCATCCAAATACTGTATCTCAACAATCCTGCCAACCCCTGCTAGTCTGAGTTTACTGAAGCCCCAAGTCTGGAAATGAACAGGGTCTCTCACATGGTAGCGCTTCACATGACAAGCTGTGCAAACAAGCTGGCTACAACAAAATAAATAAATAAACCCACTGTGTTTGCTTCTAGCCTAGAGGATTCCTGCCCCCTTAAGTGGAAACAAAATCTTGAAAAGAATCTATTAAATAGGAGGGCTGCAGCTTCGATTCACTGACGGTCGTGCTCCTAGAGTAAAACCAGAGACAGACTCTTATCTTTGCAGAAACAATGCCCCATAACTAACTGATCTGAGGTTTATTGGTCTGGTTGGGGGGTATGCCAGAGTTGTTAAAATACAAGTTACATTTTCTCTGCGAAGTATGAACTTGGATGGTGACAAGTTCACGTTAGGACAGAGTTGCCATTTCGGGAAAGGGAGGGAAGAGGAGCGGAGGGAGAGGGAGAGAGAGGTGCACGCAGACGCGTGCGCACATGCACACACACATTGCAGAAGCAATCCTTGGAATCTCCAGGGGCAGACTAGCTAAACAGTCAGCAGCAGCACAGGTAAAGGGCTGGCGGAAGAGAACTTAATGACAGTTCAGACATGTGGTGAACGACTCAGAGGAAAAAACAGAGCTTGTAGGAATATTCTCATATCGACACAGTCACTGAGCCAATAATTTGTTTTAATCATACTGCATGCACGTTATTCACCCATGTCCATGAATTCCTAATTAAAGTAATTAGTTGGGGGAGATATATCCATAACAATTCTGTTTTTAGGGGACTCACTAGAGTGTTCCTATGAAACACCATGTGTCATGCGCTGAACGCTCTTGGCTTTTACAATTAATCAATGGCAAACTTCTTGCAGACCATTTCCTGAATATCTGGTCAAAAATGAATGGCCATTTCTACAATGGGCACCTATCCTCTATCACACAGGACAAAATCCCGACTGTTCACAAAACTATTTAAGGACATCAAAATCTAGCTCCAGATTCCCAGGCTAAGAGCTACATTTTGCCCTCAGAGGTTCATAGCACTGAAGTCAACAGGAGATCATACATAAGATGCGGGCAGAATCTGATCCCAAAAGAGCCCTCTGCAGTCGCTGCTGCATTTCCAGTCTTGCAGTTCTGTGAAACACAGCAGAAAACTGAGTGTATGGACAAGATACGCAGCCAGGTACTGCATGAGGTTGCTGTACAGCATCTGCAGAACAATGTCACAATAACCCGCCAAAATCTATGAAGGCTCATAGCAAAGGACAGCCCCTTGAAGATAAGAAAATCCTAACACCGACTGGATCCAAATATTATTTGGCAGGGTATAAGGAGAACTGCCAGTGACCATGCTTTGTGTAGGAAAGAGGACATTCAAATTCAGTTATGGTCAGGGATTTGCTTGTGAAAATGACGGATGGGTCAACTTCCCCTTTTTTTACATCAGATGGAACATCAATTAGTAGCTCTGGGTATTCACCAGAGACAGAGTATGAATACCAAACATGAGAACAGAACAGGGCCTTTTCATACCAACTCAATATAGCCGTGAGAGGTGGCACAATGCTGGTACTAGCAGGATGAGGCTTCCCAGAGAGCAACATGCCCATTTTTCCTGAATGCAATGGTCAGGACCTCTGCTAGGGGTAAATGTCTCCAAACAGCAGCATGTCAATCTTATTCTTAGCCAACAGACGAGGCATTTTACTTCTACCCACACTGGCCTCCTCTGTTCCAGGAGCAAAATATGGCTACATTCAGCAAAAACTAAGTTGCTGTCAATCGACGATGAATTTAGGCCACAGCCAAAGCTAATTAAAAAAGAAAGCACAGCAGTGTGGATGTCTTAGCGTGGCACAGATAGGGTTACACTCTTGATGTATGCTGATTGACACTGCTAAGGTTACTTCAGGCTCACAGCTCTCACCCATCACGCCATGCAGAACAGTGAGCTCAGCCCACCCAGGGAATAACAGACTCACACACAGACACACAGACACAGCATACAGCAGCACAGCCCAACAGGCTGTCTCAACAGCAACCTGACACCTTTCATAAGGAAAGCGCAGCAAAATGGAATCTCGCTGTGCTGTTCTCCAACTGCAGCAATAGTCAAAAATACTACACCACCGCATACGCAGACACATGCAGAATGCAAAATCCCAGTGCCTACCTTTGCTGTCTGACGGCAGGCAGATTCTGTACTGGTTGGGCTTGGTGATTGTTCCCTTCTTTATGAAGTGTTCTGATCAACCAATGCTATTTGCATTCTTTCATTAGCACCTGTTTCAAGCAAGGAAGGGAAAAGCTCATTATGAGATCAGCTTCCTTCTAAAATAAAAATAAGATTAGTAGATTGACAGTGCCGAATAATAACAATGGCAATAATGAAACATGTATGTTAAAGCCCCAAACTAGGCAGTTTAATAATGGGAGATCCTGCAGGTTGTGAGCATGCTCCAGCCGGAACAAATCCTTCCTCTGTTATTCCTCTGAATAAAAATAAACCATGGTCAAGAAACCCAAACGGAAGCTTCTTCCTAGAATCCCTGCTGCTGAAAAATCTGTAATAAATTCAGCCTGAAGATGCAGAATCGAATCAGCAGCTGTTTTCTGGATCCAAAGCCAGCCAAAGCCTCTCTTGTCTTTTCCCACTATGAGTCTAGGCCTTTTTGAAAAGGGTTTTAACCTTTTAAAGATACAGTACACCAATTATCACTTAAGGAGAGCTGTCACTCAGTGCTCAAAAAACCCTGTCCACACAGCCCAAGAAGAGGGAACAGACGTTGTTTGGGCTAATGGTCTTTCTGAAAAAATGTTATTATTATCATCACAGACTTTATGAGTGTAATCCTTGCATTAGGTAATAAAAAATAAACTGATAAACTTGCCACTCAGCTGCTGAATGTGCACACAGTCACCATAAAACTAAACAGCCGTTAGTTACAATATACACTGAATTCTCAATATACAGCCTGGAATTATGGATATTATTTTTTACTGCTATTGAATCTTTGGCAGAAATAGTTACTGAAGCAGCTACTCTCCCCACTTGCCATGACAGGGTTAAGTAAAGGCAGAGAACAGCCCCTGTCAAGTACTTACCATCACAACTAAGGACGAGGGCTGAAAGTTTTAAATGGGCACTTTCGGGCATGAAATAAAGCATTCTCCCAAAACACTGCTACCAGAACAAAACAAGAAATGCCCAGCCCCAGCCCTCCACTATCACACATTTTACTGGCTCAGACCATCCCATCCCTGGTCCGCTTCCATACCTCGTTTTTAAAGGAAGGAGGCGACAACGCAGCTAAACCTCTCCGGAGCACATTTCCTGGTTCTCTTTAGCAAATAAGCAACCCCCAAGCACCACCCCAGCCCTGGATCTCTCTCTCGCCCAGAGCGGGAGCGAAGCTGGTGCGCCCCAGCCTACTTCTAGGGAGACAATCGCAGCCACCCATTGCAGACACACATGCCCCGTGCATTCAGCCGGCCGCCACATGCGTCTCCCCTGCTGACATGCATTAGCCAGCCCACCTGAGGGGCAGTCGGAGCAGCATCCTCGGCGGCTGGTGAATAAAAGCCTCTCCCCAGGGTGCTGTCATTTAGCACCCACCAAGCCTCTGTTTACGGTATAGTCCTGGGTCTGCAAAGCCTATCGGACAAACCATTGCAATCAAGCGGTACTCTCCCCCCCCCCGGCGCCCCCCCAGCCACTTTCTCTTCCTCCTCCTCCCTCCCCCTTCCACGGCTCCTCAGCAGAAAATTATCATATTTCATGTGTCGTTGCTCCAGCGCGCTGCCTGCTCTCGCCAATTGGCTGGGCACTGGCAGCCGGAAATGTCAGCAGCCGGAGCGCCCCAGGGCTGGCTCGGCAGAGCGCAGGCTCGCCGCGGCCACAGGGCTGCGGAGCGGGACCCGCCAGCGCAGCTGGCCCCGGAGAGACGCGGCTGCACAACCTGCCATGGCAGGAGCGGAGGCGGTGAAAGCCGCCCTGGAAAACTAACCCCAAGGGCGGGAGCCTCCAGCCAGAGGAGAGGCGGGTGGTTCCCAGGCTCTCCTCGGATCGGAAGCAAGCGGGCTTTTCCAGGCAGCTGCCGCGGGAGAAGCAGCGGCGTTGGGGCTCGCCCTTCGTCCAGCCAGGGGGTTACAAGCCGAGGCCAGAGATCGCCCCCTGCCATTTCCAGAGCTGCGCAGGGGTCGGAGAGCTGCGAAAAGCGGCGTGTTCTGGAGACACTTCTGCTTCCATCGCCTACACACTGGATCTCTGTGCCTCCAAGTCCCTCGTTCGTTATCGGCAGAGATTTTCTGTATGAAAATGGGAATCTTTATTTATTAAGAGATCCAGTTGTTCCAGCTGCAGTTCCTCGTGTGCCCTCCACCCCCGCGCTGAAGTCATAACAGAGCTGGCCAAATAATTAGCAATTAATAATGTATATGTTTAATTAAAACCACTTTAACTCACAAACAGATCAGAACATTTTCTAATGAATTCATTATCTGAAATGATTTTGTTAATTTCTTCTGCAGATAATGCCTGACCTGTGACAGTGTTCCAGTTTCGTAACTGGACGGTTTACATAAACTAACCACCATAGCAAAAACTGTTGAATTTTACAATCAGACATACAATTCAAAAATTGTTTTGGGCAAATACCCAAGTTTAAAATTCACTTTTAGTAAGTGAGTCTGGATCTAGGCATTTATGCTGCTCTCATGACCATGGTATCTGAGAGCTTTACAGAATTATATGGATCCCCATATTTCCCCCCTAAAGTGAAGATATTCATAGTCATTTTTGTGTTTATGAAGTGTGAGTGCTGAAAGTTCAGATTAAACAAACCAACAAATACAGTAACATTGAAATTTGATTTTTTTTTCCCCACAATTTTCTCAGCTCTAAGATATCCTCCTCTGATTGTGGCATTAGGAACTAGTTGAAAATATATCATTAACAGGGGCCTGTTAATAATACTTTGCGCTTAATTTATGTAGGCCCCGACACGTGAGGTGGGTAAACATTATCATCATCATTCTGCACATGGGAAAACTGAGAGCCAGGGTCATTAAGTGACTTGCCTGTGGTCACACAGCATGCATGCAGCTGAGTTCGGAAGAAAGCCTGAACTCCTGCCTCCACTAGACCGTTCTGCCTCCCATCATGTGAGATATACACTTGGGAGACAGAATGGTGGAAAATCAGAGGCAGATGAACTCTTAAGGAAACAGTTGTCTTCTTTGCATGCAAATGTGCCTTGTACAAATAAACAAGGAAAGAAGAGGGAACAATCCTATGTTATCCACAGAATTGTACCTGGCAGGACATTTTCCAGAGTTTCTTATTGGGTTCTTTAAAGTACAAATGAAAAAGAAGCAATAGAGCTATGTTAAACAGCCTTCTTTTTATTTCATCACGGCTTGCATGGGGATAAAAAAAAATCCTTGTCACAAAAAATAAAGAGGATTTAAATACAGTATTTACAACACAAATCAGCTTACGAAGCCCACAGTTCTGTATGGGCCATGTTAAAATAAAGTAGCAAATTAATGACATATTGGGCAGAACATTGCTGGACACATAACGGTTCCAAACATTAATGAACTGTAGTTTCCCTTGCACTGGGACATAAGTGTAGAGAATAGAAACCAAGGCCATCTTAAGAACAGCCCTGAACGCCAGTGTTCTTGTCAGCCCAGAGAGCAGTGACTGTGCTCCTCTGAGGGGAACTTAGCAGACACCATTTCCAACAAAGTTCAGTGCCCTCTGTCTCCCTTTGGCACAGCAAATATATCACCACTGTGTGTCACTGCAGGCACTGAAACTAATGTGGTGAGAGGGAAGAAAGTGAGATAATCGGCTTTTCAGCAAAAACACTCTCCAGTCCCCCAATCCACTGTACACTGGTTGATGCATTTCTTCCCCTTCCAGACTTCAATAAGAAGCCACAAAAAGGTCATTTCATCACCTAGACAGCTCTGGGAAGCCAAGTGTGGTCTAGTGGTTAAAGCAGCAGCACTGGCACACTTGACAACGAGGCAAACGACTTTGTTGTCTGTGCATCATTTGCCCCATCTGTAAAGCAGGAAAAACAACTACCACCTCAGGGCAGTATTGTGGGGTTTCTTTTAGTCCATGTTCAGGCCTCTAACAAAGTGACCTAATTTGCAAAAGTGTTAATCACAAGCAACTTCCACAGGAGTTTTTGGGTGCACAGTACCCAGATCACTTAATAAGGCACCTCAGTGTGGTGTTTGGAGCTTAGCTTTAAGCACCTATTGTTTAAAATCTTCAGCTTAATCATGAGGAGTTTATCCTGTGGGGCACCCCACACTCAAGTCCAAATCACACTCCCAGACATCTATCCCCTGGTCCCATTCACTCCAAAAGGAGTTGGCTGAATGGGGGGCTGCCATCTCCAGCCATGTTTCTCAGCTCACCTGTTCCTTTCTGTCTGATGTATTCTTCTAGAGTGTGTTCTGTGCCAATCTATGGAGGAACTTAGTCCCACTCAGAGACCCTTCCTGCCCAAGCCAGCCCCCTACTCCACAGTGAATAGGCTTGTTTATTTTGGCTACTGTTTGTTTTAAAGTTGAGGTGTCATGGTTGCTAGACCTTTCCTGCAAGATTCGTTTGTTTTTCCAGGAGGAGACAAGCTCCAGGGGACCAGGGAGACAGAGCTGAAATTAAGAGCAAAAGGAGACAATGTGAGTCCTTGTTCCCAAAAAACACTGAAGAGGGCTAAAAACATATAAACATAGTGCTGCCAATTCTCATGATTTTACCACAAGTCTCATGATGACATTTGTGTTTTCCTGAAAGCTCTGGCTGCTGAAATGACGTGAATACATGAAAATCTTGGCTCTCCTTAAAAAAAAAAAAAAAGTCTGGCCCTTATGGTTGTGGGAAAAGCTTGAAAGCATGACCCAAGTGTGTCCTACAGGCTCAGAAACCAGAATACAAAGAAAATTTATCATTTTTTAAAATTCTATCAATATTTAAGCCAATCTCATGATTTTTTTGAGGCCTGCCTCATGATTTCTGAATGTTTAAGGTTGGTGGTAGCGTAAACACCTTACTCTTTCCCTCAAGCAGTTATTGTAGTTGCCGAAGGGCTGCTATGCTGTCCCGAATGGAGTGCGATTGGATGTGAGGTGTCCATGTGCCAGGGGGGCTAGAACAATTTATGTAGTGGGGGTGCTGAGAGCCATTGAACCAAACTGTAAACCCTGGATATCACGGAAACCACTTCAAGCCAGGGGATGCGGCAGCACCTCACACACCTTGAGTTCCAGCACCTATGTCCATGTGACAATCTCTATCAAAACGTGGTACACACTGTGGAAATGTTCGAGAAGCCCTGGATTTGACAGACAGGTTATATAGGCTGACATCCCTTCTACTGGAAGTAAGGCTGAGTAGTAAATACTAAACATTTCATGTATATACAACTGTTCATAATGGAAGGGATAGAATGACAAGGAGTTTGGACAGTGAGTTAAGAAATGGACTGACTCTCAGATGTATACAGTGAAAAACACATTAAAAATATGCCTGACTTTTTAGGAAGATGCATACTGAATACAAAAGAAACTCTTAGAGTTACCAGCTTTCTTGCTGTTCTTCCTACCACAACTCTGACTACACTACAACCTGTGTAGTCATGTGCTGCACCTGATTTCATGCTGCTTGCATTTTTATAGCAGGATACCATGATTCAGCAAGCTGAGTTTGTTGCTTTTTTTCCCCATGCTAATTAAGGTGAAGATTTTGACCCTTACCATTAATGTGCATTTTACTTTGAAAAGTGACTCTAAGTAAAAGACATGTGAGGCACCATAGTTCTATTTTCTGGCTGACTGCACATCAAACCTGCTCATGTCACAAGTAAAAAGTTGTTCATTTCTAACTGCCAGCACCACTAGTGAGTCTGGCACCTCATTGACACCTGCGTAACTAAACCCAATTGCCTCCCAGGAGCCTAATAAATTCATAAAAGTAACATTCTTGTTGCCACTACAATAATAATGGCATCTCATTCTATATTATGCGAAGTGGCTTTAAAAGGTGCAGAAGGGAACCAGACAGCTAGACAGCATGTGCAGGGAGACAAGAGGAACAAACATGCACAAGAGAACTGAACGGAAGGCTCCAGGTACATATGAAGAGCACTAGATTTCGATTCCAGTGATTTCGATTCCAGTGACCTTCAACATTTCTTCAAAGAAAATTCAGATTCCTCCCAGCTTGTCTCCAGAGGATTGTTGCTCAGGGCACTGTATGGACAACAGTCTTTGCCTCTGGGAAGGAAGGTGACAGTGTGCACCATGTTTTCATGTCTGAACATTCCAGGAATGGGATTTAAGCCACATGTTCGTGACTAGAGGTCAGAAGAGTCTTCAGCATTTCCAGGCAACTGTCCTAGTTACCTCAACAATACAAGCTACTGCTTGCCACTTCCCGATCAACTGTGTGCATTTTAAACCACCATGAAATACTGACTGTCCAAACCCCACTATCCCAGCTGCAAGAGTGGCATGTAGAGCAAACCAAACTCCGCAGCAGGATAGAGTGTGCACAAGTGAATGGATGGAGTGCAGGGGTAAGGGATAGACTGGAACTGGATTGTGTAACCCAGTCTCATTGTGCTTAGCAGGACATATCTGAGGTGATGAACTCCCAACACCAAGAAAATGGCACAAGTTGTCTCCAAAGGGAGGGAAAAGGGAAAGTTGGTGTGTGGCTGGTACTCTGCTCTCAAAAGGGCAGTCAAATGGGCTCCTTCGAGCCTGAAGACTGTTGCTTAGCAGAGCCATAAGAGATAGATAGGCTAGGTCTCCTTCTTGGAATTCATGACTCCTTCTAGGCTGGTAAAAATGTTGTTGTGGCTGTTCCTGCAACCTGTACTGCTTCTTTCATGGAGCTGGGGTATGAACCCCTAATGATCAAAGGGGAGCATCAGAGTCTGAGTCTATGTAAACCTTCTCCTGTTTTATTGTGAAAACAAATTGCAGCCTTTGAAAGGCAAGTCCTCAGTGGTCTCTTCCACCTCCACAGCTGTGCCAGAGTTCTGAAGCCAAGAGGATCTCCTCAGGGTGACAGCTATAGACATCCCTCTAGCTGCAGAGTGTAGAATCCAACGCAGCCTGATGGGAAGATCTGGCTACAAAGTGACAATCAGATATCACAACTCTGAATTCATCCTTTGCATCCTATGGAAGCTCATTCACAAATTTCCCCAGAGAATCCCAGATGATATATTTAGAAGACACATGTGATGGTTGTCAATAGGCATCTGCAGACTTGTGGTGGAATAAATTCTTCTCCTAAATAAACTAACTTTTTGGGGTCCTCTTTCTTTGGCAGTGGTATGAAAATGGCCGTGGTGAGAATGTTCATTCACAGCCCTGACTGCCGGGAAGTCCAGGGTGGGATGCGAATAAAACTGCTTATAACCCTGAGAAGGGACCTGGTAGCACTTATCAGTCCTTTTTTGCAATTGGTGTCAGGCACAATCTAATTAGAGCCTCATTAATGGGCAGCACAACCCTGCATGGACCCAACAACTGAAAAAATGTCTATTAATTTGCAGGCACTTTCCTGGACAAGCTTGGCTTGTCCCTCCCAGAGTTGCCACTAGTTTCATAAGATCCTTATAAATTTTAAAATAATCTAGTATTAGGGGTGGAGAATGTGATACCAGGCCTCATCAGGAGAAGATGACACAATATTTAGAGGGGGTGATCTTTCCTTCTGTTGAGATGGATCCTCAGGTGGGCTTGCAGAACAGGCTGAGGAAGAGGTAATCTGTGCCTGACATGGCCAAGTGAATCTCTGTGTGAGGTACTTGGTGCTTCCCAGAGTATCCAATATGGCCACTGGGGGAATGGCAGAGAAGGCTAGCTGGCCAGCTCCAAGGACACTCCTTGCAGTATGAGTGTTTTCTCTGAGATCAAGATCTCAAAATGTCTCTCAGAAATGTCAAGAGAGTAACAAGATCCTCTCAATGTACTAGAGATGGGCTCCTACTGTTTTCTGACTCAAACCTACAATCATCTGATGGCAATGGTGGAGCGGTGTAATGGTATGTATGTGGCACCCATTTAACCTGTGAGGTTGGTACTAATGTTGGTATTTAAGCTGGTATCCAAGCTGTATGGATGGGTGCTGAAGACTGTGCACCAAGGACATCCAATGAGCCAGTGGTCAGTACCAGTGCAGATGTGATTGATTGTGCCAGACAAAACTGAACAGCCATCGGTATCAAAACAAGACGGTGCGTCAGAGCCAAACCTGTAGAGGGAGTTATTGTCAGTACCAAAGTTGGTACCAGTGCCAGCTGGCATGATGAAGCAGTAATAGATGAAGATGTTGACACCAGCGTTGAAGATGGTACCAATACAGTCAAAATTACAGTTGAAATGTTCAGTTGAATAAGAGGGAACAGAGATACCGAGATGCATAAGCAACCACTTGCTGCTTCATAAGCCTCAGGTGTAGCCAGTGCCAACAACCCTGGAGCTATGGAAACAGTAGCTGGGTCAGAAAGCTCTGTTGGTGCATGAGTCAGCAGAAGCCTACCAGGTGGTGGCAGAGTCAACAGTACTGAGAGCTAATCCGGTACCAGGGAATGTCTAGTTGAAGCTGACGCTCTAACGTCGGTGCTGGAAGCCTCTTGTTTGATTCTTTCAAAGTCCGTCAGAACCCAGAGTCTTTTTTTAGCCCTGATGAGCTCTTCCTTGGTTTGGGGAGGCCTTCAGCTCTTGAGTTCCTGTGAGAAGGGCCCGGAGAAAGGAAGCACTTTCTCTTCTCCCACTGAGAGGAACCCAGTCTGTCCTGGTTTTGCAAGTTTTAGCTCAGAGATGGGGCACTTTTAGAGGTGAAAAGATAAGGTCATATTGTGTCTGACAGTCCCGGATCTGATAATGGTCTCATCGTCTGCTCCATTAAGTGCTAGCTCAAGCAATGCTCCTTTGATTTTGGGGTCCTCTTTCCCTAATCTGACCTTCTCCCACAGACAACAAGCAATGGGTGTGACCATTGGTAACGGGTACCTGCCCTGCAAGAGGGGCAATGTTTAAACCCAGGAGAATCCAGAATACAGCCAATGTTCTCCCTCTCTAGCAAAGGAAGCTGACTCCACAGGGAACAAAAGAAAGAGAATAAAACATTATACAAAGCTAAATACAGCAGAACTACCTAACTAACTAACTATATATTCACAGGAAGAAAGGTCTCAAAAAGAGAAAAATGGGTACTGTGACAGAGCATGGGGAGCTCCAGCTTACAGCCATGGGCCATGAGAGGCAGTGGAACGGGAGTTGCGACAGTTCTGCCCTTTATGCCCTCACTTGGAGGGACACATGAGGATACGCAGAGCACATACTCCACCCCATCGGGTACTGCTACACACATCTCTCCAGCTCGAATGCACTGGGCACACACACGTCTAACTGGAACAGACATATACAAGCACTTGAGGAAGAATCTGAAATGGCCATCTGGTACCTCCTGATAGATGAACCTCAAAAGGTTCACAGGTCAGTTCCGAGTTAGGTCACCAGTTGCTATTCAGGCCAGTTTTTTCATATCGATCCACTTTGCCCATCTCTTCCTTACAACCTAGCATCTCCTTTCAGTGACCAGGCAACACCAGTTGCTGACCATCAGTTAACTCGATAAGCCACATATTAGAGGTCTGATTTGCCAGCTTCACAGCAAGCTAATATACCAGCTGAACAACCACCAACAGTCCTGTCCATAAGTCTCAGGTTTTGGTAATAAATAACAAAACTTTGAACTTTATCACCTTTCCTCTGAGTATCACAAAATGATGTACTGACATAACTTAATTAAGCCTCATGCAATTCTGTGAGATAGATGTGGACAGAACCCAAGACTTCTGATTTCCAGTCACCACATTCTAACCACTAGACCAGACTTCTCAGTGTAAATCAGCCTATTGTTTAACACTTGCTTCTGGCCTCTGCTTTAGCTAAGGTGTCTATTGTGCCATAGTTCGGTGGGAGCACCAGGGTGAAAGGGGTCAGCTTGTTTAAAATGAATTTACTTATTGAAGTTGGGCTTCTGATACCCAACAGGATTCAACTTCATTCCTGTCCCAAATTCTGTCAGAGAAGATCTATACAAGTAGCTAAGCAGACGGCCTTTTTCCCCCACTCCTTCTCCTTGAGACCAGAGAACTCTAATTCTTCTACATGTATAGGATTGCCTGTTATCCTGCTACAAGAATCTATATTAAAACCAGCCACAGACAATAACCTCATACCATTCAGTACAGGAAGCATCATGATCTGCAATGCATTACAGGTCTAAAAAAAAAAACCCGCCTAATGTTAGAAGAGTCTCAAGCTGTTAAGCTACTACTTATCTATGGTAATTCACCATAAAATCTCTCCCTTGGCACAGCTACGGAGTTGTTTTCACTTTCTAATAATGAGCATGTGACACAGACATTTAATGACTTACCAGAATAACTGAACTAAAAGGCAAAAACCAAGAGGTTTTAGTGCCCAGGGGTAAATAATCATAATTAAAATAGTGACTGGACAGAAGAATAAAATAAAGGCTGGAGGTGATTATAAAATCATTTAGATGGAATAGTGCAAGTACTCCTTTCATTTCCCAAAAGGATTCTTAAGTGTGACAAAAGGCAGCTGTCCTGGCAATAGGTACCTGGGGTTCCAGTGCTTCCTTTACCCATTATCTTCCCACATCATTGGGAACATGGGTCCCTCCACTTAATGACTGACTGAACTGCTGGCAACTCTGGGCACTTCTGTAGCAACTTTCCTCTGAGCATTTCAAAGCACGTTACAAATGTTAATAAAGCCGCACTGAGTTATGTAGACAGGTGACATTATCCTCACTTCAAAAACGTGTAAATGGAGACACAGAGAGCATGATTTGCCCAATGGCACGTTTCACATCGGTGGAAGAGGCAGGAATAAAATCCACAAATTTTGACTACTAGTCCCTGCTCTCACCACTACACCGCTTTGATCCCGGTTTTGGGTTCTACATACCATTTATCCCAGACAGCCATATTTTTCACTAGAGGCAGTCCTCAGACTTACAACACAATTGGTTCCTGAAAATTGTGTCTTAAGTCAAAATGTTGTAACTTGATCTTTCCATAAGAACAATGTTGGATCAAGCATCATAAAGTCAAAACCGACGTTGGAAAGTCGAAACCAATGTCAGAAAGCCGAAACAGGATGTCAGTTTATAAACGTCATAAGTGCCGTTCACCATAACTCAAACGTCATAAAGTCAAGGACTGCCTGTAGTGTATTGCACACATTTGGAGATGTGTCATGGGCATAATGTTAAACTTTGTAAAAGTGCCTAGCATTTGAATCAAAATAGATGTATCATTGGACCCGTGATTCTGAAGTACACACACACACACACACACACACACACAGACTCAGACAACATTGACCTTTCTGTCTTTCTTCTAAGATTGTTAATAGGTAGCCATTTGTCTCAGAATCACTCATGGCATTGTAACCCATATGTCTGGCTTTGTGGCATGGACGTGGTAATACTGTACATAGAGCTAACATGAGCCAGACAATAAAAATGTCAAGGCAGAAACTTAATTCATAAACTTAGTTCAGAGAAAGATATCTGGCCACTAACAAGAACTATTTAAAAAATATATAGTGCCAAGCTCTGCTGTCTGTTTCACTGGGATAAATCAGAGTACTTTAACTAACTTGAAAGGAGCTACTCTGAGGATTTGGCCCCTGGCATCTAGCTTAACCTTGCCAGAGTTGTGAAATACTCAGAAGTGAACATACTGGACACAGGCTTATGTTGGTAGCATGCAAAGAGATGCCTCAGACCCATAGGTCTGCACATCTGATACCTGATTCTCCACTCACTTATCTCTTGTATCATCATTAACATCCATCCAGAGTGAGTGCACCGTGCTACCAGCTCCAAGTACCAATAGTTCAGAAGACTGGGGGTGATTCTGTGTTGTGCTGCCTGCACACACAGGTAAAGCCCAGAGGGAGCTGGGCCAAAGGCAACTTTAGGTCCCCTTGACATCCCTGGGATTGGCCTTGTTGGGGGATGGTGCAGCCCAAACATAGCTGAGGCAGCCTAGGTCGCTACTCTAAGTTATAGCATCCCTGCTTGGGCTGCCTCTGAGTAACTGCAACTTGGAGCTGCTCAGAACAGTCATAGCAGAGTGCACTTTTGTCCTGCTCCCAACACACCTCTGCGCCAACCCCTCTACCAGGGCATGCAAGGGCCTTGTGTACACAGCTCTTTAATGCAATGCCTGTGCCAGGGGAACTCCCCTCTGGCTGGCAAAGGGGCTTTTATGTCCCCTGTATGCTGCCACTAAAGAGCCAAGGAGGACGGCACACTGTACTCACGGCCTCACGTATGCTGTGGCTATTGAATCTGCTGTGTAACCCACCCCTTGCCACTGAAGTAAGTCTGGTTTGTTGCAGAGCACACACAGACCTGACTGGATTCTTATGTATAATACACTAAAACAGTAAAACATTACAGGGCTTGGTTCAATCGGCTGTACCACTGTGTGAAGTAACTGTCCCTTGCTAGCTGAAGAAAGGTATCTATTTATGTTGTGTATTTGGTTGTCATGGTTTTTGTTCCTATGGCAACTGAGTTAGATTATTAGGGGATAGCCCAGCCAGCTTCGGCCGGTTAGGCGAGCTCTGTGTCTGTAAATAAATGGTAGTTTTGTTAGCTGTCTGCTGGCTGGCTCATAGTTGATTTTCTAAAGCCGGCTGTGCCCCAGGATAAACACGTTCGTCCGGTGATGAGGATGGGATTCTGGCGCTGCTACAGTAACAGGAAGGAATGGCGAATAAAGAACAAACAAACAAAAAAACCTGCTTGTTTACACTGGACTTGAAAGTGAAAATAAAAAATCATGGCTACTCTGACCAGGCCACTGGAACTGGATGAGAATATAGAGCAGGCATGTGGTACTGAGCGTTTTGAGCTTTTTGTTATTACAAATGACATCAGAAGCGAAGAAGGTGGCCAATATTCTGAGAGTGTAGGGGCTAAAATCCTACTCCTGCATCAGCTTACTATCCACCCTGTTAAGCAAGACTAAAATCTTCAGTGACATGGTGGAAATCCTGGGTTCCATTTTTCCCCAAAACCACTGTGTTAATTCTGAAGAATCAGTTCCAAAAAGAGACCAAAAAGATGAAACCATTGTACAGATTTGTAGCAATTTTAAAAAGCTAGCCGAACACTTGATTTAGAGAGATGTTAAATTGATGCCCTGTGTGACAGGTTAGTGGTGACCGGCATGGAAGCTATACGAAGCACCTTACTGACATAGGCTCAGCTATACATTACAGAAGCAGTTGAATTGGCTGTCTCCATGGAACTGGCTACAAGGAGGCGCAGAATAATCACTGCCATCTCCTAGGTTGCAAAAGATGTCACAAGAACCTTACCACAAAACTGGGCAGAGTCAAGAATGTTACCGCTGGTGGAAGCTGGGTACCAGACATCAGGAATGCTGGTGTAAGGACCTTGTGGTGACACGTGGCAAAAAAGGACACATTGAGTGTGCCTGTAAACAAAGAAAAAGAGGCCTGTGGTCTGGGCCAACAAAAACAGGAACCCTGCATACCCTAGAGCAGACAGGAGGATCAAGGTGACACCTCATCGCAAGCGGAAGTGCCAGCTGCATGTTTTGTCTTTGGCAGTGGGCGCACATGAATACTGGGTAACCCCATTGTTTGGATGGCCAAACCTAACGTGCATGGAACTGGACACGGGCAGCTGTCTCAACTGGTCTCCAAGACTGTGTATAAACGAAAAAAAGCTACCAGCATCTTCACTAAGGCGACAAAGTGTTCTGAAGACATATATGGAGAAGCTGTGCCCATGTTGGGCACTATTGATGTTAACGATGGAGCTCAATGGACAGCTGCTAAATTGCCACTGTTTGTGGTAGAGGTAAATACCCAGCCTTAATGGTAGGTCTTTGCTTGAAAGATTCAGCTGACTGGGCAGAAGTGCACTGTGATGACAAAAGAAGAACCAGTCTAACCCCTAATTACTAAGAACATGCTGCTGTTTTTGGAGATGATTGGAAGTATGACGGGAATCACTTTGACATTGAACATTAAACCTGACCGAAGTCCACGAAATATTCTGAAAGCCGAACTGTTGCCATATGCCATCAGCCAAAAGTTGAAGCAAACCTGAGCTCCTGGTCACCAGTGGGTCCTAATACCAGTTACCATTAGCTCATGGGCCACTCTATCGTCCAATAGTGAAGAAGATGGCTTGTTCCGCGATTTGCGTTGATTTAAAGTATCGCGTCACCCAAGTCGTTGGTGGTGCCAGCAGCAATACCCGCTTCCCCCGCACGATGACCTCTCGCAGGCCTGTGCTGAGGGACAAAAGCGTCAGTAAGATTGATCTGATCAAGCAATTTTACAGATGCATCGTCGATGAAAGTCCAAGAGCTGCATTGACTTTGTTGACCATAATGGTGCTTTAATCGATTACTGGTCGCCTACCCTTCGCCACGAATAGCAAGCAAAGATCTTGTGGCACCTTATAGAACCTAACAGAGGTTTTTGGAGCTTGAAGCTTCGTAGGGTGCATACCTACTTTGTCAGATACCTGCAATCTGACGAAGTAGGTATCACCTTACGAAAGCTCAGCCCAAAACCTCTTGTTAGTCTATAAGTGCCACAGGTTCTTTGCTCGTTTTACAGATCGCAAATAACTGGATACCCCTCTGATACTTGTACCTTTTGGAAAAACAAACGTCGCTCCTGCCCTGTTTCCAGGACGGGCTATGGACCAGATCTTGAGTGGCTTGGTCAGGGTTCAGTGCTAATCTGGATGTAGATACTGGTCAACTGGAAGGATAAGAGGATCACTTAAAGAATTTAGAGAGCTACCCCCTACAAAGCTGGAAGAATATGGCCTATGAGTATCGCAAAGACAAAGTGTGAATTCTTCAAGCCTCTGTTTGAACTATTTGGACACTCAAATTGAATTCTGCACGGTCTTCATATAGGCCCCTGCAAAGTTAGAGCTATTGTGGAGGCTCCCGCCAACCCTCGAAATGTAAGCTCAGCTGCTGCTTCGTTTTCCCTAGAAACATATGAACTGAACTATTATGAAGTTCAGTCACAGTTAGGCCACACTGCTAAAACGCACTTCATGAGCTCATTGCAGAACAAGGCCTGGAAGTGGACTGAAGCCTGTGATGTTGCATTAACAAAGCTAGGAGGATGCATTGCTGAATTCTGAAGTTCTTAACACACTTTGATCCATCCTACCTACAATTGCCTGTGATGCCTCCCTAGGGAGTGGTGGAGGCAGTCTGTCACACATTATGCGGCTTTCGGGAGAGACGAGACCTATTGCTTTTGCTTCACAAGCACAGACCTAAGCAAAGCAGACATAACTACGACCCATCGAACTGAAGGCATTAGGAATTGTTTTTTAATTCAGAAGTTTCATCTCAACCTGTTTCGAATGAAAGTTACTCTCTCCAGACCATCGACCTCTGACGCAATTTGTTGGACCTACATAGCATTCCCCCTTAGCTGCTGTCGATAATGCAACGTTGGGCATTGTTTACTTTAGCCCACATATGAAATCAAATATCGGAAAGTCCCACTCTCACGAGCAAAGCAAATGGCCTTCAGGTGCCTTTGCGGTTCAACATCAAGATTCAGTGCCCAAAGGAAGTTTCTATTTGATCAGGTAGAGTAGTTACACCATCACTGCTACTCAAAGAAAGATTAGCGAATCTCGTTGCTCGACCCAGTATGTCTCCCAAGTTATGGACCTGGTGATGCAGGAAAATCTCTGATAAACCTCTCCGGTTGCTCACCCGACCTGTGTTACCGATACAATGGTCCAGAGGAGACGGAGTTTATCGCTCAATCTGGTTGTTTTTGTGGGGAGAATGTGCATTATTCCACCACACTGAGATCACAGAGTTAAACAGCTACATTCCAGTCACTGATGGATAATGCACATGATAAGCAAATTGCACGAAGCTATTTGGTGGCCTGGATTGCGACAGTGCTATTGAGAGAGCAAAAGCTTGTATGTCATGTCAGAGTGAAGATACTCTCAGTGGGTGCACCCCTACCACCATGGGACTGGGCCTGAAACCCATCAATGTATTCGACATTGATTCGCTGGCCCCCTTGAGGAAGCATGTTCTTGGTGGCAGTAATCCCATTCTAATGGCCAGAAGTCTCATAATGCAGTCACTACGCAGAGAGTACTATCCAAAAACTACGGGGGAAACTCCTTAAGTTGTTTCGGTCTGCCAGAACAACTTGTGGAGCAACAACGGACCGCAGTTCGTCTTCAGGAGTTTCAAAATTTTTTGAAGGCAGATGATACACCACTGCCCTTCACGTCGGCACCATATCATCCATCACCAACGGATTAGCTGCAATTTTGTGTTAGACAATGAAAACACGCTTTGAAATGCACAAGGGAACATACACTCCATTCAAAAGCATCGGGATACACTTCTTACTTTCCTACAGACACACCTCATGCTTGGACCCAGCGATCCCCGGCCTTGGCTAAGATGGACGACAGCTGCGCACTGTCTGTTGATCTGCTGAAACCTTCTGAACCCGCGACAAATTGTGCAACTCCAGCAGCAGATCAATCAAGTCATCAGACTGGGGCACCCAGAGCAAAACGCCGAGACCTTTAGACCCGGGCAGCCACGTTTTGGCTCGGACATTATACTTCCAGAGCTAAATGGGTCACTCGCACGATTATCACTCACAGGACCTGTTTCCTACACGCAGCCGGACTGGCAGAGAATCTTACCTGCAGCGACATGCAGATCAGCTGTTGCCAAGGTATGGCCAGTCCTCAGGACACGATTGCAGTTGAGTGCGTGACTTCACCTCTCGGTGAGACACCGACTCACGAATCAACCTGTTACCTGGACTGATTCTCCTCCATTACTGCCGGTGGCTGAAGATACCCTTTGCCCAGCCCGGAGCTGATACCACTCCTCAACTGTTCGTGCTGCGACCCTGAGGCCCATGTACTTTTGGTGCAAACAACTCCAGACATTGCCTAATCCACCAGAGAACAAAGGCCTCCTATCGGCTGGATCTTTAGCATAGGCTCCAACCACGGTTGAGGGGGCAAAATAATCCCCAGGGCTTAGCCAGGAATGGAGGCAGTCTACCCTCCTTCTCTAGTCTAGTGTGTGTTTTATTTAGGGGATGTTCTTATTAGGGGGGGAGGAATATGTTGTGTATTTGGTTGTCATGGTTTTTGTTCCTATGGCAACTGAGTTAGATTATTAGGGGATAGCCCAGCCAGCTTCGGCCGGTTAGGTGAGCTTTGTGTCTGTAAATAAATGGTTGCTTTGTTAGCTGTCTGCTGTCTGGCATCAAGTGATTTCTTCCTAAACTGACTGCCCCCAAGGATATAACAATCTACATGAGTTTTGCCCTTCTTCTCCACTCCAGCATTCAGAGCTGCACCAAAGCAGGCCCATTTTTCTCTGCAAAAAGAGAAAGAGGGTATATTCTGTACATGCTCCTCTCCTGCAACCCTGGGAGGGTAGGCAGATGGATCAGGTGAGCACTTCTTTCTTACTGTGTGGAGCAGTTTTGCACAATTATTTAGAGAGTATTTTATAGCTATTGAGATATTACCAGGGGTGGGCTGCCAGATTTAAGTGAAAATGGATAAAACTCCTCAAAAGCAATTAGGGGAGAATAAGGGTTTAAATCAGATACTGAAAAAACAATTTTTGACAGTTTGGGGAGTGCTGAAAACAGCTTGAGGTAGAGGACGATGCACCTGAATGATCCCACCCTGCAATTCACTAGGAGCTCACTGCTCAGAACACAGCCTGTGAAGCGTGTGAGCTTTCCACTCTGGGTCAACAGACTTGGCTTAACAGCTCCTGCTCGCGCTCTACAAGGAGCTGCACTACAACAGCACGTTGAGATAGTGCCAAGCTGCAACTTCAAACTAGCCTCTACACAGATATTTTTAGAGCTCTAATGCAAGCCCCGCTAGCCCGTCTGTCCCACAGGCTCGCTGGGCGCACGCTCACAGGAGAGTAGGGCCAGCAGGCCTCATCTCTAAGAGTCCAGGGCTTCTCAGAGAGTCAGTAGATCAGAAAGATCCCTTCACTTACTGGGAGCACAGGGCATTATCAAGGACAGAGGGGGCCCAACTATCCCCTCTGCTCACTCAGTGCTTGTCCACAGAAGGGGGGGGGGGGCTGCGAGCAGTAAAAATCCCCCAAGCTCACAGGCCAATATCTTCTATAATTCAAGAAAAACATCTTTTTAAACAGACAGGCTGGGTGAGGTAACACAGAGGTCTTCTTCAGCTCTGTGTAAGCTCAAAAGCCTGTCTCCATCTATTTTATAGGACAGGAATTGGTCCTATAAAAGATATTACCTCACCCACCTTGTCTCTCTCATATCCAGGGACCAATACAGCTACAACAGTGGAAACATTTTTTTAAACACCCCTCGTAAAAAAAAGTACCAAACGAGCCAGAACATGCCAAAAACAAACCTAAAATAAACCCCACAAACCAGATACCTTAGATGTACCTTCCCCCCAGTAAACAAGCACTGACCTGTCCCTGCTGGTGTGGTTTTGTGCTCCATCAGCGCCTTTAGCGGATGGGAAGTGACCATCATTGCCCATTCTAGGACTTCACATCAGAGCAGGAGCCAGTCATTCCAGGGGGGCTGAATGCCAAGGGAAGGAAAAAAGCATGGTTCAGACTAACAGTGCATCTGGTTTCCCTCGGTGCGGCAAATGGGGGAATTCAGCACCAACTAACTCTGAGACAGAATGTTGCTAGGGTGTTACTGCCTTAATGTAAAGGTGGTTAACTGGACTTTGTGTTAGGTTTACATTTTAAATCTGTGCATTCAAAGTTAAAAGCACAAACCTGCAAATACTTTCTCCTAAGTGCTGTGTTTAGTACTGTGCTTGGTCCTATTGAGTACTGTGGGATTGCTCTTCATCAGTACTTAATTTGTGCCAGAACTTGCCAGGGCTGGGCCCTGGCACCTCTAGGCTTGGCAGTTCATAGCCCCGACACCTCTGGATTTGCTGCATCAATTATGAATGAAAAATAATTGCATGAGCCCCGGCACCTCTTTCATTACAAATTAAGCACTGCCTTTCATTGAGAGATTGCATGATTGGGTCTTTAATTTGCATCCTTCAGCCACACCGTGTGTGATTTACCATTAGTACAATACACAGAGATTGCTCACATTCAATCCATGCAGCCCAGGAGGGACAACATACAATGCTCTGCAAATTCAATACAAAGACACTGGACTTTTTCTGGTTGCACATCTCATTTTTCAGTTTTAAAATGTATTTTTAAAGCCATTTCATAGTTTTACAAATGAGAAAAAAGAAGAGCTGAAAGTTTTGGGGTTTTTAAATTAAAAACTGCAAGAAGATTTCATTGTGTTTAAAAAATGAAAATCACATTTTGGCTGAAGGCCAAAGTCTGAACTCCTAATGCAGGGGTCTCAAACTCAAATGACCGCAAGGGTCACATGAGGTCTAGTGCCTTGGCCTGAGGGCTGCATTGCTGACACCCCCACCCTTACTGCCTCAGGCCCCGCCCCAACTCCACCCCTTCCATGAGGCCCTGCCCCGCCCCAGCCCTTCCCTGCCCTTTTCTATCCCCTTCCTCAAAGTCCCCACCCCAACACTGCCCCTTCCCTGTCACCAGGGGGTGCAGGAGGGGTGCAGGGTGTGGCAGGGGGCTCAGGGCAAGGAGTTGGGTGCAGGAGGGGTGTGGGGTGCAGCAGGGGGCTCAGGGCAGAGAATTGGGGTGCAGGAGGGGTGCGGGGTGCAGCAGAGGGTCAGGGCAGAGAACTGGGGTGCAGGAGGGGTGCAGGGTATGAGCTCCAGCCCAGCGCCTCTTACCTAGAGCAGCTCCGGGGTGGCAGAAGTGCGCATTGGGGCCAGGAGCCTACCCCAGCCCGGCTCCTCTCCAGGAAGCAGCCGCAACCACAGCCCCTGGGGGAGCTGGGGTGGGCACAGGGCTCCGCTGCTGCTCCTCGAGGTACCTCTCACGAAGCTCCCATTGGCTGTTCCCGGCCAATGGGAGCTGTGGGGGGCAGTACCTTGAAGCGAGGCAACACAGGAGCCCTCTGCCTCCTTCCCGCCTCCCCTCTGGCCCAAAGGGACGTGCTCCAGCAGCTTAAGGGAGCGGCATGGGGCTCGCGGCACCACGGGGGGCAATCCCCCAGGCCGGGCTGTAGTTTTCCCACCCCTGGCCTGGAGGCAGGCAGAGGGGCACGGGGAGCTTGGCGGGCTGCACAGAAGAGCCCCATGGGCTGCGTGTTTGAGACCCCTGTCCTAATGCATGGGAGTGAGAAAAGTTTGCACCATCTAGCCCGGAGACTTGATAGAGCCAGGTTTCACTCCAAAATGGATTCTTTGGCCCTGGTTGTGATCTCACACCAGTTTCACAGTTGAACAACTGTATTGTGTTCAATGGAGTTTCTTTTGATTTACCTCAGAGCAAATGAGATCGTTGTCAGGCAGTGGAGGGAAGGGGTGCATGCCCAAATTCTTGTATTCAAAAAGGTTTAGAAAGGAAAAAGCATATAAGCCCTCTAGTATTGCCTGGCCATGCACAAGGCTATGAGCTGTACAGTGCTGAATACACAAAGCACATGGCTTTTGCCAGAAAGCTCCTGTTCTCTCACCCTAGAATTGAAAACTTGAGGACTGGTGGTAGGAAATTCTTGGAGGTCTTTGTAACTCACTGCTCCTGCAGTCTACCGAAAGCCTTGGTACTGTTTGGGATAGGATGGTCTTTTAGTTAAGTGAGGCATTGGATGGACTGAGGCAATGTGGGTTCAACGCCACGGGCTCCCTGGGCGACCTTGCACAAGTACTAAGGCTCTGAACTTCCAAAGAAGTCAGGGTCAAATTTTCAAATCCTCAGCACCCACATGTGAGGGCAGATCTGATCCCACACAGGTACCTAGATTTTCAAGAGAGCTGTGGGAGCCAACATTGCGGGAGCCCACTGTGATATTTCCGAAGAGCTCAGCTCAGCTCAGTTCAGCTCAGTTGGAGTTTAATGATGGCTAAAAGCTGAGACCTTTGGAAAATCCTAATCCCTCTGTGCTTTTGTTCATTGTCTGCAGCCTGGGGATAATGACACTCACCACACATGAGACAAGGTAGATGAGGTAATATCTTTTATTGGACCAACTTCTGTGATAAAAGAGGCAAGTTTCTGAGCTCCACAGAGCTCTTCAGAAGTGCAGCTCAATAGCATGTCTCTTTCACCAGGTCATATCCGGGGACCAACAGGGCTACAACACCACAGCAAACAACAAGGGAGGGGAGGGCAATTAAACAACTCGATAGAAGATGGATCTGATTTGTTTAGCTCATGTAGTCCACATGGGTGATGCAGGTATGGAGCAGTACTGTGTCTGTGCTAAAACCATTAGTAATTGGTTCTGAATTTTTGCATCAGGCCTTAGGCATGAGTGATGACAGACACCCTGAATCACTGCATAAATGCAATAAAATGTAGACCCCAATTTCCCCCTCAGATTTGTGAAAGTGGCATCCACTGAAGTCAACAGGTGTTTTGGGGTGCAGCAAGTGCATGGTGTGAATTGTGAATAGGGTTTCAGAGAGACAGCATGACACTCCAGAAGCATCCTGAAATTCACAATATAGGAGCTCTTCCAATGTACCAGTGTATTTTTCCCTGGCCAGAAGGCTTAGTTCCTGAACTTGTGGGTGCTGGGTACATTTTTCAGGCCCTGGGGACAATAACTATCCTCTTGTGATGTGTGGGAATTAGCTCAAATATCCCATGGACTATTTGCATGAAGATGTAAAGTGCTGGAAAACTACTAAGTATTGTATCACTGACTTAGTTTGCTATAGCTTCTTTTCTTCCCTTACATATTTAACATGCTGCAATTTAGAGTAACTTTGGCTATGGGAGATTTTCTCCACAGAGCTCTGACATTTCAGAGCCTACTTCAAGCCCCATCGGGCCACATATTATTTCCAGGGCCGGTGCTACCATTAAGGCGAACTAGGCAGTTGCCTAGGGCGCCAAGATTTGGAGGCACCAAAAAGCAGTGCCCCCAATTTTTTTTTACAGCGTTCCTCCCAGAGCGCGCGGTTGCTGCTGCACTTCTCCTGCCTCCCAGGCTTGCAGTGCCAATCAGCTGAGAATTAGAGTGGGACAGTGTGCTCAGGGAGGAGGCGGACCAGAAGTGAGCTGGGGTGGGGAAGTGCCACATGATTCCTTGGGGGGGAGCTGTTGCGGGGTGGGAGGGAAGCTGTTGTGGGGGGGAGGGGTGCTTCAGGGTGGAGGGTGGGTGGGGAGCTGCCACAGGGCTGGGGGGGGTGCAAAGTGGAACTTTCACCTGAGGCACGAAACTTTCTTGCACTGGCCCTGATTATATCTAAGTAGTTTTTAGGAAAGTTAATAGCTAGCCCAGACAAAAGAATCTGGCCCATGAGAAAGAAGAACTATAAGAGGAACAGAACAGAACACTGTTAGTTTCCATATTAGCATCTCTTGGATTGAACAGCTGTAGATGGTCACAGAAGAAAAAATTAGGCAGGTAAAAAGCCATGGGCTGGGCCACGCTGCCTAAAATCAAGAGTCCAAGTTAGGATTGGGAAAAGAGGGAAGATTGAATACTGTGAGTAATGCCATGTGACACTGGTAAAGAACCCTAGACAGGGTTGCTTTCTTCAGATAATCCACAAAGAACTTTATAAGAATAAAGTAAATAGCATCTTCCCCAATTCTGCTCTCCCACTGGTTTACTGTGGAGCTTTTACCTTCGACCTTGCTCCGTTCTGTCTGGCGACCTGCTACAGATTTAAAGAAACAAGACTCACATCTTCACATCTTTCCCCCGTTTTCTTCCTGTAAAAACAATCTTTAACAAGAATTAATATTTAACAAATTACAGAGCCAAACAAGTCACTGGCTTTAATGCTTGCCTAGATCTGGGCATATTCTGGTTTTGTTCAGCTGATTACTTGGATTAACAAATTAGAAAGGTAAATTCATGTACCGGTGGTTTAGGACACCTTTCAAAAGGACTATCTCACTTCACTAAGGTTGTGAGGTGAGCATGGGCAACTGAAGTGAGGTTGGATCCAGCTGAAGATGCTGCCTGGTTCTTCTGTATTAAGTATCTCTATCAAGCATGAAGAATTTCAGGGTGCAGCTACATCTGATGACGACAGCAGCTTGTGTTATCTAATATTTTTCTCCATCCATTTTTATCCAGAAAGTGTCTGCTGCACTAAGCTAAAGTAAATTTCATGCTGTATTCCAGTAGTTAAAGAAAAGGGCCTGAGAACTCTTATATTTGACATCTCTAAATCTGGGATTATTATTATTAGGATCTATTGTATAATTTAGATGGAATATATGGGCCCAAAGAGCCAAAAGCGTTAATATGATCCTGAATCTGTCCAATATTAAACAGTTTCAAACAAGGTTTGGCATTTGGCATACAGAGACGTCAGCCTCCTTAGCACTATGGCAAACACACCATTAAACATCCTTTTCAACCTTGTAGTAAACCTATAGAAAAGAAGGAGAAACGGTTAAAGCATTTAAAATGTAAAGTATTAAGTAGGGTTTTCATTTTAACAACATCCTTTGTCCCTTTCCTCTACCTGGGGAGAGTTTTTGAAGGAAAAAAAACCCCTTGTTTGACAGTCTTTTAAATGGTATTAAAGATACTAGTAACTGTCCTTTTGGGGAGAAGAGAAGAAGTTAGTTGAGTTGGACTGGAGCTATCATTGTTATTGCTGTTGAAGTCTGGCAAAACAAGGCAAAAACACACAAAAGAGAAATGAAAAAGAACAGCCAAGACAGAAAATGCCTCTTTTGTCTCTGGTGTTGATTTTCATTACAATCTTGCTTCTGAAAAACACAGGCACAGCCCATGGGTTTATCAGCCACTCTGAGACCTGGCAAACTTGTAGCAGCATTGGGTTGTTTAGGGCATTGCATTTAGCTCCCTTTCTGGTCACAGGCTTACAGCAGTGTTGCAAAATATACGGTCTTGGCCAACTAAGCCAGACTCTGATTAGATAGAAGGAAAAAACAGAAAAATAGGTAAAAGAAAAAATAAGGTAGGAAAGGAAACAGACACATGGGGGGAGGAGGAAATGAAGCCTCACATCCCAGCTGGTGTTCGGGATTTAGCCAAAGCCAGTGGAGGTGGAACATCCTCTGGACTCCTCTCTCTGGTCTGCTCTGGCCATGATATCTTTCAACATTTGAATAAAAAGGGTCCAGGGTCCCAGGGCATAGTAAGGGTAATAGCCATGATGGTGGGCTTGCTCCTTCCACCAGCATCATGGTAGCCAGCTTTTCTCCTCTTCTAACGTTCACTCCAAATCTCTTCTTGTAAGGACCCCAAAAGGGAGCGATGGGTGGAATAGCCTGTCCTCTCATTATTGTGTCTGCCAATTATATCTCATTTCTAACACACCAAGTTTGTTTCATTGATCTCTGGTCCCACAATGTTCTGTTTTACCAGGCATTATCTTAACACAGCCCTTGAGTTATACCAGGAGGTCTTTGTGTTTGGACTAATATAGTCTGTCTCACTTTTGCACCTTTTCCCATCAGTGTGGATAGCTATAGGTTATTGTGAGACTTTATGAACTTTCACTCATTTTTCACAGTTGAGTTCACAGTTTGAGTGAATTTGTAGGCCCAATTCTCACAGCAGGTCTTATGGAATGAAGATTGTTCTGCCCTGTCCAGCCACAAGCTCCTGGGCTAGGGTTAATCTAGTGACTGACATGAGGGTTGCACTATAGTTCAGCAGAGTTAATAGGGGGTCTTTTTGTTGTACAATTCTCTTAGCAACATGTACAGCTCTTTCTGTCAGCCCATTCCCTTGAGGGTGATAGGGCTGAAACGAACATGCTTGAAATTAATACTGGATCCAAAAAGCTTGGAATTCAGAGCTGGCAGATTGTGGCTGTGTTGTCAGTAGCTATGGGTCTCAGAATAACAAAGAGAGAAAAGATACCTTTTCAGTGTTCTATGACCTCTTTACTTGTGGGTCTAAGGAAAAGCAGAATTTCAACAAATCTAGAGAAAGAGTGAATGGGTTTCAGACAGGTACATCTCCTTCCCTCCATGTTGTGCATATGGCGAGGTTTTCTGAACTATGGCTTTCTGATCATTCTGCAAGTTGTGTATGACCCCACTTTGCAGGAGTGCCATATGCTGGGCCACCACCCCAACAAAATCACTCACAGAATTTTGTGTGGCCTTCATGGCCCCGGTACATCTTTTCCAGGATGACTGATATGGATAATCAGACTTTCAGAGGGCTCCCTCTCACTGCTTAGTAGTCATGGGTTGATATAGGACCAGTTATAAGTATCTGGGCCAATCACTGTCTTATCTATCTGGATATAGTTTCCGGGTGTGTAGCAGTGCTAGTGGATATTTTACTCAGTTCTAATTTTTGTGAGGAGGTTGGGAAACTGCTCAAAATGGCACCCGTGTGTTTCTATATTATCCTGAGGCTCTGGAGAATCTGTGTGATCAATGGGGCTCTTCAGTAAGCGGTCAGTCACCACCCGGGATTTCCCAGTGTGTGTTCTGCAATAGGTTTAAATCTCAACAGATGCATGAGCAATCTCGGGCATCCCAGGGCGTCTTGATTAGGTCTTTATTGTTTGTTAACTGAATGAGTCACTTCTGCTCTGTTACTGGAAGGGTGGAAATGCCTGGAGGAGTAGTGAGAACGGCTCCTTGGGCAGGAGGAGTAAGATCCGATCTCTCTCCGGTGATCATGGCAGTGCTATTCCCACCAGTGCTGGAGACCAGTACTGTGGTGGACAGGTTGAGCCACCCCAACAGGTCCCACTGAGGGAAAAATTTCCAGCATCTGTGTGTGGGGCATGCACACACCTAGAGTAGAAAGGACATGTGCAACACATCTCAAACAACAATTACAGAAGATTAGTAACTATTTTTTCTCTCACTTAACATGTACAATCCCTCGAAGAAGTACTAGTCTGAGCTCAATTAATTTAGAGATTATATGTTCCAAATTGGGGAGAATATGCCTATTCCTCAGTGCTTCACAGAACCCTTGTAGGTCTATGCTGATACGAAAGCAGTTAAGGGTTTTTATAACAGGTGCCATATGGGCACATTACTCAGCCAGATCCTGATATGCTCTGTTACAGCTATCCAGTACTTCCTTTGCTTTGGGCAACAGCAGGACTGGAACAGTCCAGCTGTGCCAAACATGTGAGACATACCCCTTCTTTTAAGAGGATCAACATTCATTCTCCTTTAAGCAAGCTATTGTTGCTGAATGCTGGCCCAAAGTCCTCTGTACATGATATGAGGCCCACCTCAGTGGCCCTGGTTCAGTCCAGTTGGCTGACCTCATTACTGACAAGTGTTATCTCCTTTTTGCCTTTGTAAACACTGAGCGCTTTAAAACTGACACAGGAAAATTATCTGTCCACTTGGACGAATGAGCACTCTTCTGGGCTA
The DNA here is from genome assembly GCF_003597395.2 of Chelonoidis abingdonii. NCBI lineage: Eukaryota > Metazoa > Chordata > Testudines > Testudinidae > Chelonoidis > Chelonoidis abingdonii. The sequence continues at coordinate 15,847,934 of NC_133793.1, read as the reverse complement.
TTCCAACTTTGAGCTCGGGCTCATCTCCTTAGAAGTCTCTTTAATTTACAAATCAGTCACCTCTGCCCTGAGTCAATTTAATTTTAACAATATTGCAGATCTTGAGATAATCACTACAAGCCTATTGATAAATGCTGTCTGTAGGCACAGATCCCAGGAGACAGGTATTAGTCATTCTTGTTTGGTCCATCTTCCAGATTCCTTTGCTTTAACTGATATGATCCCTATACCATTTTTTTCCTTACATTTCCTGTATATACTTCAACCTGCTTGGTAGATTTAATCTGTCCTGTGTTCTCCCTTGGTACATCTGTCACATTTCTGCCTACGGTGTTCAGTGCTATTAAGCAACATTTTAATGGTACTTCCCTGTTTCCCATGGGAATTTTTTCTTTGCTACATTTTTGCAGTATCATTCCTGCATCTTCACTTGCTCTGACTGTTGTCACATATGCACTGCTTGTTCCAGAGTCAGTGAAGAAGATCCCTTGTTTAAAGTCCTATTAGACAATCTTTTCTGTGTTCTTCCTTATGCTATGCCTTATATGCAGAGGTGAAAGTAAGCCGGTCTGGTCCGGTATGGCGTACTGGCAAGAGCCAGTACACCTTGCCAGACCGCATCGGCTTCTGCAGTGGGGATTTAAAGGGCTCTGGGCTCCCTGCCATAGTGGGCAGCCCAGAGCCATTTGAATCCCGCCCGTGGCTCAGGCGGCTGGGCTGGGGCTGGATTTAAAGGGCTGAGAGCTCCCACAGCTACGGGCAACCCAGAGCCCTTTAAATCCTGCTCGCAGCTCCGGCGGTCAGGTTGGGTTTGAGATTTAAAGGGCTCAGAGCTCCCCGCCACTGTGGGAAGCCCAGAGCCCTTTAAATCCCGTCCGCAGCTCCAGCGGCCAGGCTGGGGCTGGGATTTAAAGGGCCCAGAGCTCCGCGGCGGCTGGAGCCTTGGGCCCTTTAATTTTCCCCTGATCCCCGAGGACTCACAGCCACTTCTGCAGCTGGGAGCTGCAGGTTGATTTAAAGGCCCTGGGGCCCCCAGCCACAACCGGTGACCTAGGGCCTTTAAATCTTGAGAGGCCCTGCCTCTTCTGGTTGAGGCCACGCCCCCCTCAGGACTCCAGCAGTACCAGTAAGTCTTGTAAGTTACTTTCACCCCTGCTTATACGGCACCTGCTTGTGCATACTAGACCCTTATAAAGACTTCCATGCTCTCTCCAGGCCTCTGCATCTTTTGGTAAAAACAGGCCCATTTGTGTATTACATTTCTTTTTATAATTTCATGCTCAAACTTCTTTAAAAGAATGTCAGTGTTATCATCTGCTTTCAGAGTGAAGGCAAATGGTTTATAGAATACTTCCAGTTCTATTCCCCACTGCATACATTCATGATTTGCCTGTACTTCACTGGTCTCTGTGTTAAGCTTCATTTTGGCTTGAAATTTTTGGAAACATTCTCTCTACTCAGCCCGTCCTGTGGCCTTATCAGACTGAATTTCTCAGGGAGGGTTGAACCGGGACATTTTGTTTCCCAATTATTTACACTGATTCAAAATGCGTCAACTTCTGAAACCATGTCATGTTACAGTGGTAAGGTACCTTAGAAGGCATCGCTTCCAGAGTGAAGTTCTGGAACAGCCTTCTAAGGGGAGCAATGAGGGCAAAAACCTAACTTGCTTCAAGACTGAGCTTGATAAGTTTATGGAAGGGATGGTGTGATGAAACTGCCTACAATGGCATGTAGCTGATCTGTGACTGAGTTACTACAGAGAATTCTTTCCCATGTATCTGCCTGGCGAGTCTTGCCCACATGCTTGGGGCCTAATTGATCACCGTATTTGGGATTGGGAAGGAATTTTCTTCTGGGTCAGATGGGGAGAAACCCTAGGGGTTTTTCGTCTTCCTCTGAAACATGGGGTAAGGGTCACTTGCAGGTGTAAACTAGCGTAAATGATGGATTCTTTGTAACTTAAAGTCTTTAATCATGGTTTGAGGATTTCAGTAACTCAGCCAGAGATTAAGGTTTTGTTACAGGAGTGGGGGGGTGAGGTTCCGTGACCTGCAATGTTCAGGAGGTCTAGGGTGACCAGATGTCCCAATTTTATAGGGATAGTCCCGATTTTGGGGTCTTTATCTTGTACAGGCTCTTATTACCCCTCACCCCCATCCCAATTTTTCCACAGTTGCTGTCTGGTCACCCTAAGGAGATCGGACTAGATGTTCATGATGGTCCCTTCTCACCTGAAAGTCTATGAGTCTACGAACATTGAACACGAAACATTCAAGGAAAACAGTGTAATACCTAAAATTATTCAGCCTGTCTCTGCTTCACTGTACAACTTCTGCCTAGAACTATCTCCACCCCCTTTCCTGCCTGGCTTCTGGCTACACACTTAAAGAAACAGCACAAAAATCCTCACAGGTGCTATATGACAGTTTAGTAATTTCACAGTTGTGTACTTAGTAGAGGGCCAACATTCCAGAAAAAAAAAAATATCCCCTCTGTAGTAAAGTGATCCTGTTGAGTCATTCACTGTGGCAAGACAGGAAATACTGTCACCAACTCTTGAGTCTTTATAACAACTCGATATTCACAACCGTCTAATGATGGGAATTTCAAGTGCTATAAAATTCAAAGGAAATGCAAAACATTTTATCTTTTATCTTTTAGTTTCTAAAGAATTTTTTTTTAATTACAGCTTGGACTACAGATATCTGATGAGTTGTGTGATAATATAATTGGTCTGAATAGTTCTAAACAGGCATTTTTCACTTTGTAAATATCTTTAAGTCTTCAAATGAAAGGTGGAAAAAAAAATAAAAACTGGAATTACTCTTCCCAGCTCGTACCCCTCCTCCTGGCAAGCAGGGACATATTATCCCCATTGTACAAATGAGATTGTAGGGAAAAGTGACTTGCCCAAAGTCACACAGCAAATCCATGGCAATGCTGGGAATAGAACCAAGGCGTCTTAGGCCTTATCTACATTACAAATACTTTGCCTGTACCAGCACGGCCCTAGCGTAGGTGCAGCTCATACCAACAATTTTTCTCCCAGCATAGTAACCCCACCTCCCCAAGCAACATTAGTTATGTCGACAGAAGCACTCTTCTGTCGGCAAAGCTGTGTCTACACTAGGGGTTTTCCCAGCATAGATATGTTGGCTAGGGGATGGGTTTTTTCACACCCTTGATCAACATACCAACAAATCTTTGTAGTATAGACCTGGCCCTGCGTGCATCCTCTCCATGTGATGCATCGACATGCTATGGACCCATTTGTGTGGCAACATGTTGGGTTTGCGTGGGAGCATGAGCAGGCCAAGGTCAGAGGAGCCACTATTGCTGGATACTCCAGGCCACCCTGCAGTGGGGCCTTTGCATTCAAGTAGCCCCCATATAGAAAAGCCTCAGCTACTCTGCTGGCTTGGCTCTGTCTGTTACAGCTATCCCCCTATTCCATTTTCTTTCTTACAGCTGTCCCCATACTCCATTTTGTTTTTGTTCTCCTCCTGTGGCCGCCCCTCCCTGGCTGTTGTTTACCAGGGCCACTGTCCTTCTCAAAGGGAGGGCCCCTTAAGTTGTTTACCAAGAGCCACTGCCCTTCTCAAAGGGATGGCCACTTGTGCTGCGTGCTAAGTGGGACCACTGCCCTGTTCAAAGGGTTAGTCCTGTTATCACCTAACTTATATAAAATGACAAGAGCTTATACCAAGGAAAAACAGTTATGATACAACAGGCAATGGCTTTTTAGTCTATTTTAACCATAAGGACTAGGCAAAACAACAAATATCACAATTTCTAACAAACGACTATCAACAAGGCAACTATTACGGACAGCAAAAAACGCAAACTCAGCAAGGCAGCGTAGAACTTACATGGCGCTTACAAATCTATAGGGCAATATGACTTATTAAACGTAAAAACAAAAACTCATTGGTGACCTTATGTATGCGGAAGTCCGGAGGCAGAGTGGTATCGTGCCCAGATAAGCGTTTCCAATGGCAGCCCCCAGGAAGCCAAGGGAATGGTGGTTGCAACAGTGCGTTACGCTGAAGCTAGTGAGCCGGGGGCAACCACGGACAGCGCTTTGCAGCGGCACATTTTTTATTTTTCAGTAGGCAAAGTGCATGCGCGGATTTAAGAGAGTTTTAAGACGCAGACCAAGGTTTAAGTTGGAGTCGTGTGTGGGCGATAACAGAGCCAGTTTAAATAATAAAAGAACAATGATAGAAAGTTTAACAGAGGGATTTAACCAGTCCCCAAGGTAGCGAAAGCAAACAGTCAGCAAAGAAAATCCAAGAAGCAAGGAAGGGCTCGGGCGTCATCGATATATGCAGGAGATCTCTCAGGCAGCAATCTCGTTTTCATGGGGGGGGTCAAACGGGGGGTACGCCAAAAAATAAAATGAACGAGCTTTTGAGAAGGCACCCAGAACCGCCTGGCTGATGACCAGGCAGCGAATGCAGGAACATTCGGATGTTTAGTTTCAAAATGTCTGTTTATTTAAAGCAAATCAGGCAGTTTGCCCATCTTAGTTAATCTGAATAGGGCTCCTCATGTCACAAGGGCGAGAGGACACAGTTTTTAAATGCAGGTGCAGACAGGACGTGCTGTGTTGCATAGGTGTAGGTCCACCTCAAGGACTCACAGTGGTGGTGAGGCCTATGACTCATGCAGATCTTAAAAACACAATTAGGTCTTCGCCTCTGGACATTGCATACCTGTGTATGTGTTGTGTGTAGTTGTGACCGAACTCCCAAACCCCTTGCTGTCCCTTCTCCCTCTGTTAACTTTGTCTGTTTTTTCCCCCTGCTCATAATCTACCCCCCCCTGTGTTGCTTAAAACCTCTCTCTAGCCCGTTGTCCTTACCTTGCAGGGCTTCAAAGTGTCTCGCTGCTTGCAGCCACACTCTCCTCTCATCAGTTGCCACTAATCATTCACCTCACTCCCCTCCCCCCTCCGTTCCTGACCCAGCTTTTAGGTACACTCTTGCTATCACAGCCTCACAAATTAAGTCAGTAATTTTCTACATTGCATAATTCACTTATCACCCATATTACTGATATAACTTTGTATTGCATTAATACCATGTGTTACATTGTATATAAGGCCACTAACCACTTAATACATTCTATCTAAGATTGTTAACCATTTTATATAGAAGCTAGCATTTTTTTTATTTTGCATTTCTTTTTGGTACGTTTTGCATTCCACACTGTATCTAAAGTTGTTCCTATATAAAGTTGAGTTGCTTATTGACTGTACTGTATCCCATTGTGCTGAACCCCACTTACAGTACCCCACTGTTAGAACTCCCTACACTGTTCAATAAGAACCCCCCCCATCATTGTCTATTGTCAACACCCTACACACCCCATCCCATCGTATTTCATTGTTAAATTCCCACCGTTTCCTTTTTCCTTTAATAAAGAAATTAATTGGCACCCCACCTGTGTGGTAATTGCTCCCCAAGATCTCATATACCTGCAGGCAGGGACAGGCTCACCCTGCATTTCCCAGCATCCAGGCTGGTTGACTGGGATGGGCTGAGCTGTGGGGAAAGATGCATCCCCACCCTTAGAGAAAACCATCTTAAGGGGGTAGCATTCTTCCACAACTTTGTGATAGTTCACCACTGTCATATACTGGAGCTTGGGCTCATATCGAAAGCTCACAGGCAGTGCAGAGCTTGGGGGCAGTGGAAGGGTGTGCAGATACCGCTGTGGCAGATACAGAGGTGGACAATGAAAAATCCATGGCTTTTTCTGAACAGTATTTGCAGTTCAGGTGTGAGGGTTAATCCAATTGCCAAGCCTGTGGCCTTGAAGCATGAAAGGTGCAAATGGCAAGTAGGTTTCATTTTCCTGGCTACTTGATCTGCAAGGAAGGCAGATCAAACCTCTCTCTTTTATATTAATAACAAAGGCCTGGTCTACACTACTGGGTTAGGTCGAATTTAGTCATGTTAGGGTGATTTAAAAATCACACAACCAACCCCGTTCTGTTGACCTAAAGGGCTCTTAAAATCAACTTCTGCGCTCGTCCCTGATGAGGGGAGTAGTGCTAAAATTGACTTTGCTGGGTTGAATTTGGGGTAGTGTGGACACAAATCGATAGTATTGGCCTTTGGGAGCTATCCCAGAATGCTCCATTGTGACCGCTCTGGACAGCACTTTGAACTCCGATACACTAGCCAGGTACACAGGAAAAGCCCCGGGAACTTTTGAATTTCATTTCCTGTTTGGTCAACGTGGTGAACTCAGCAGCACAGGTGGCCATACAGTCCCCCCAAAATCGTAGAATGTTTCTACACTCCCCCAATCATCTCCATCCCTGTTGTTATTGCAGATTAGAAGGCAAAAAAAACGCACTCGTGATGATATGTTTTCCAAGCTCATGCAGTCCTGCCACACTGATAGGGCACAGCTTAATGCATGGAGGCATTCAGTGGCAGAGGAAAGAATTAAGTGAACGCAAAGAGCGGAGGCAGGATGCGATGCTGAAGCTAATGAGGGAGCAAATGGACCTGATGAAGCATCTGTTGGAACTGCAGGAAAGCCAACAAGAGCACAGACCCCTGCTGCATCCACTGTATAACCTACCGCCTCCCCTCCTCCTCAAGTTCCATATCCTCCTCACACAGACGCCCAAGAACGCGGCAGGGGGAAGGTCTGGGCACCCAGCCATTCCACTCCAGAGGATGGCCCAAGCAACAGAAGGCTGCCATCGAACAGTTTGATTTTTAGTTTGGCTACAATATGCAATGTGGCCTTTTCCCTCCCTCCTCCCCCACTCCACCCGGGCTACCTTGCCCATTATCTCATTTCTTTTTAATTAATAAAGAGAGAATGCACTGTTTCAAAACAATAGTTACTTTATTTTGAAGCGGGGATGGTGGTTGGCTTACAGAGAATTAAAATCAACAAAAGGGGCAGATTTGCCTCAAGGAGAAACACACACAAGAGTCACACTGAAGCCTGACCAGTCATGAAACTGGTTTTCAAAGCCTCTCTGATGCACAGCACACTTTGCTCTGCTCTTCTAATTGCCCTGGTGTCTAACTGCTCAAAATCAGATGCCAGGTGATTTGCCTCAACCTCCCACCCTGCCATAAACGTCTCCCCCTTACTCTCACAGATATCATGGAAGTCTGACCAACAGCACCAGCGAGCTTTTAAACATCCAAAGGCACATTCTATCACCATTCTGCACTTGCTCAGCCTATAGTTGAACTGCTCCTTACTACTGTCCAGGCTTCATGAACAGACCCCCCAAGGAGGGTGACCAGCTGTCCCAATATTTGGGTGGTTGTCCCTATGCAATGTGTCCCGATATTTCACTCCACCGGCAGCACTGGTGGACCCCCCACCCATGTGTCCCGATATTTTCTCCATCTCATCTGGTCACCCTACCCCCAAGCAGGAGAGCAGAGTAGCAGTGGAAGTGGTGGATGAGGACAGTTAGCAGTCCTACTGTACCGTCTGTTGCCAGCAGCACCCAGCAAGACCAGAACAGATCCCTGAGCTTGTCACTGGGGAGCAGGGGAGCAGAGTTGCAGAAGAGCAGAGTTGCAGCAGAAGCAGTGGAGCCTTACACCATGCCCTGGAGGTTGCTAGGAGCCAGGCAGGGAAGACGTTCCCAGAATCCCCGGCCAAGCGACATGTGCGATGAGGACGGTTAGCAGTCCTACTGCACCATCTGCTGTGAAGGCAGGGAGCTGCTGCTGTGTAGCAATGCCAGCTGCTGCAAGTACTTCTGTGTCCAATGCTTGGAGGTCCAGGTAGGGCAAGGTACCTCGGCCAAGGCAAAAGAGCAAGAGCCCTGGAGCTGTTACATATGTCAACCAGAGAAGTGCTATGGGATGTTACAGTGCCGACCAGACTGGAATATACAGCTGCAAGACTTCTTCACGAGTGATGAAGGACAGGAATATGATGCACACAAAATCGAAAAAGGCCCACAATTTCCCAGAATCACTAACTTTGATAACAGAATGTCAATGATTGCATTGGCTACTTGGATCACAGCAGCTCCCACAGTAGACTTGCTCACAACAGCAGCAATGACAATGAGCTGAGCGGGCTCCATGCTTGCCATGGTATGGCGTCTGCATGGGTAACCCCAGGAAAAAAGGCGTGAAACGATTGTCTGCCATTGCTTTCAGACAGGGCAGGGTGACTGACGACATGCACCCAAAACCACCCGTGACAATGTTTTTGCCCCATCAGGCATTGGGAGCTTAACCCAGAATTCCAATGGGCGGCAGAGACTGTGGAAACTGTGGGATAGCTAATCACAGTGCACTGCTCCGGAAGTTGATGCTAGCCATGGTAGTGAGGATGCACTTCACCGACTTAACGTGCTTAGTGCAGACATACACAATTGACTGTATAAAATCAATTTCAAAGAATCAACTTCTATAAAATCGACCTAATTTTGTAGTGTAGACATACCCAAACAGAGCAGCACACAGACACATGCACACATTCTCCATTCCACTAGAGTGTCATTAGCCAACAGTCCTAATTCTCTGCTCAGGGATAGGACTCTGGGTGTAAATAAATGCCTAATACCAAAAACTGAGGTAATATCTTGTTTGTTTTTTTAAACAGAATTTTTAATCATCTCCTTATTCCCAACCTAGACTTGATGAAATCATTTGTAACAAATTTGTGAGCTGTGCACAACAGATACTACTACTTCAGAAATCACACATCAAGTTGGGAAGTCAACACTAGATGCCTTGTTCATCTAAAAAACTATAGGTCTTTACCATTTGAGTAGGGCTTCTGATTTTTCAGTGTTAACTGATAAACACCAATAAAATGCCCCAACACAAAAACAGCCCACCAATGAAATAAAAAATTGTTTATCTGATAAACACCAGAAATACTGCAGAAATGGGTACTTGTATCTAAGGGCTTGTCTACATAGAGCAGTTATGTGGACTACGGAGATGAGATTTCTAAATCACACTAACAGGTTGCACATTCATTGGTCTATTGGTGCGCACTAAAGGTTCTCTGCTGCACTTTAACGGAGTGCTGTTTCAAATGACACTATGTTAAAGTGCACTAGGGAATATTATAAAGAGATTACTCATTACAGTATATGCTACTGTAATAACTGAGGTATCTAATATACATTAATCACTACAGTATATACAAAGAGAAAGTCTTGAAACACCTTGATTTTTGGACATCTACATAAACCTCAAAAATTGCTAAAAATAACCCACCCCACAAATAAAATTAATAAACCTCAAAAAAACAGAATCCCTACCCTGGAGCTAAAGGAGAACTCCAAGAGCTAATCTTTGGAGCAGGCTCCTTCTTCTCCCTGTGGTCCATTCACGGAGGTGATATCTCACTCACTCTCTCTACACTTCCACTTCATCTGAGCCTCTGAACCACTAAATGTCTTCCATCGAGTTTATTACCGCTGAAACATTCCTTTTATTTTTTCACTCTTAACACTAAGAGGATAAACATGAGCTGGGGTGGGTGGGTGATGAGATGGTGTATGAGTGTGCTGGGTGTGATAGGAGAGGAGATGTAAAAACTATTCAGTACAAGAAAATTCCCACAATGATTAGGATCAGCTCTGAAAAAAGGAAGCCCTAGGATGAAATCCTGGCCCGATTTAAGTCAATGACAAACCTCCCATTAATTTCTCCGGGACAAGGATTTCACTCCAATCTAGTCTAAGGAATCATAGTAACTGATAAACTTTGCTCTGGTGAACAATGTAAGTGAAACCAGTTCAAGTAGGAAAACATGAAAGCAAAACTTTGACCTCAATGGTTAAGCATACACATTTACTTAAGCTCAGGAAGTAACTGGGCTAGTATGAAAATTAGAGTCAAACATCAGACTCAGGGGCCAGGCCAAAACCAGAATCTAAACCTACAGCTGAATAGGGCAAATCAGAGGGTTTACACTGAGTCAGATCTTAGCCAAAAGGCTTCCTTCTCATCAATGAGTATTTTTCATAGAACAAATTCCTTAAGTAAGCAAAGGCTTAAACCACATATAGCATTTCCTTCTCTCCTTTGTGGCTCAGAAAGGTAAACACCACAAACTATTTGTTTTATTTAGAATGGAATGCAAGTTGGCTTAGCATAAAATACTTGGTAAAAAGTCTCATACTGTTTTGGTTTTGGTTTGGATCCAAATCTGGGTATACATGAAAATTACACTTTGTATTTCACACTGTATTAATCACAAACAGGGAGAGAGTGTCTTATTTAAATACAAAACTGTATCATCAGCTTCCTCCTGCTGTGCAGTTTGAGTTGAATATTTTGCATTAGCATTTGAAATCAGCCTTCCTCTGAGTTTGACTATTGGAACTATGCACTTTTTGCAAACTTTTTGGTCTACTTCAATTTCAATTAACATTTTGAGGCTACTTTTCATCAGTAAATTTCAATTTCAAACTGTTTTCACTGTGAAAATCACAGCTAGTCACATGGCCAACAGTCCCATCTTCCATCTCCTGATGACTTTGGGCATCTCATGCAAATACCAACCTAATGTGTGAAAAGAACAGGAGTACTTGTGGCACCTTAGAGACTAACAAATTTATTTGGGCATAAGCTTTCATGAGCTAAAACCCACTTCATCGGATGCATGCAGTGGAAAATACAGTAGGAATATATACACACACACACACACACACAGAACATTAAAAAAATTGGTGTTGCCATACCAACTCTAATGAGACTAATCAATTAAGGTGGGCTACAAACATTTTTTTCCTCCTGCTGATAGCAGCCCACCTTAATTGTTTAGTCTCATTACTGTAGCTCACGGTTAAAGTGCTCTTTCATAGCCTCCGTGAGCCATATAGCTCCATGTTGAATTCTTCTATTAGCCCTTGCAACTGGCTGTTCAAACTTAGTAGACAGCCACTCCACTTTGCCTTCCAGCCTGGCAGCAATGTTCCTCTCTAGCCCATGAAAGCTTATGCCCAAATAAATTTGTTAGTCTGTAAGGTGCCACAGGGACTCCAGTTCTTTTTGCTGATACAGACTAACACAGCTACCACTCTGAAACCTGCTTCCTAATGTGTGGTAGTGCCTTATGTGCATGAGTGAAGCTGTCCTCCACTGATCAAAGAGATGATCAGGAATCTCTTATTACTATGGAGTTACAGCTCTGAGTTTGCAAGGACACTACAGCATGGGAAAACTGCTCTCCTTCATAGCTAACCCTATTCCAGGGACTGACAACCAGCTGGGGCCAAAAAAAAAAAATAAAATAAAAAAAATTCAAACCTGTTTCAAACTGAACTTGGGAGGGTTTGTATAGATCCAATTATAGTTTGTGCAGGAAGCAATGCCTATAATTAAGGTTGCCCAATACTTCCCATAAGATCCTCATGTCAGTTGCTTATAGCTTTGACAAACTTTAACTGTTCCGGTTTAAATTCCTTATGCCAATTATCTGCCTCAGGCTGAATTTTTTGTGGGGGAGGGAAGGAGAATTTCAGTAAAAACAGTTCAATCATTTCTCAGAATGAAGTTAAGGGGAAATACGTTGTTTTGTCCAGTTACAAAAGTTAAAATAATTTCACTGAAATGCTCTAGTGACTCTGTGCTTTGGAGCAGGAACTTGAAACGTTGCAGAGAGGGTCACCCTGGTGTTAGTAATGTGCCTTTTGCTTGTCCTTGTGAAATCTGTCCAAATGTGGCCAAGTGGTGGGCCTCTGAAAATCTCAGTTTGTGCACTGTCAGTGGGAACTTGTTATGGCTTGGCAGCTAAATTCTCCAGAGATTCCATCTGACCTGGGTTTGCGCCATCCCACAGCTGCAGGGTCTGAGGAGGACTTTCCCTGCATTTGCTCTTTCTGGCAACCAGGGTCCACTGTGGGGCCAGGCCCAGGAACAGAGAGTATGGAGTCTGTCTCTCCTGCTCTCAGTGCTCATTGCACTGGGGCAGAGAAGAATAAATAAGGCTGGCTTAGATGCAGGGGAATAGTGACCAGGGGAGAGAGTGAGACAATGGGCTGGGTTGCTTGGGATTGGTGTACTGCAACGAGGAGCTGAGGGAATGGACTGGGGGGGAGCAGGAGGGGAGAAACAGGGCTCGGACTTGGAGACAAGAAGGGGTAACTGAGGGTGGAGGAAAACTGGGACAAGGACAGGCTGGTGGGCCCGGGACAGGAGAGGTCAAGCCTGAAGGGGTAGGGAGTGTAGAAGAGTCTATAAGCACCAGAGCACGTGCCCCTCAGGATCTGCAATAAAATCCAGACTTCCTGAGTCTAAAGGTTTCTCTGCAGCGACCAAAGAGCTGTGAAACCCACTAGCAAAATGTGGGTCTCATCTCGCTTTGGTGGCAGGGCCACATAAAGGACAACCTATTACTGCTATCAGTTACTCTGTTAGTTCAAAGGCCAGTTACTCTGTTAGGTTAGAGCTCTGTGCAATGGAGCTAAAAGTTTCGTTCTGTTGATTACCCATTGTGACATCCCCCAGGATACATCTGGACTGTTGAACCACTGTGTCCTTTTAACTATCCAGCCCAGGGTGCCTTTTACTTTGCTCTGCTAGTGAACATAACAACCACCATACTGGGTCAGACCAAAGGTCCATCTTGCCCAGTATCCAGTCTTCTGACAGCACCCAAAACTGACAAGCAGCCTCTCCAGGCTCTGCTCACTCCCAGCTACTCATTAACTATATGTAGGGTGCAAGGCTGGGGATAAAAATTTGCGGGTGTCACTACACTCTTGAATGAACTCACACAGAAAAATGATAAAAGACAAAACCACCACATCACCTAAGGGCAAACACTCTTCACAAAATGATCACTCCATATTTGACCTCTCAGTCTTCATCCTCAAAGGAATCTGCACAACACCTTCAAAAGACAAGTCTGGAAGCTTAAATTCATAAATTTGCTAGGATCTAAAAATCACGTACTTAATAAAGACACTGGATTTATGGCTATTACAACAACTTGTAATCCACTACCCACTTTTTTTTGCCTGATTACAGAGGTGTTAACTGGCCACTTCACTTTGAATATCTCCAATGGCTGGTGATGAGACACAGTTCCAAATATTTATTATGTTTTAATGTATTTTCTTTTAACTTGCACAGAATTTTTTTGGAAGTGTTTTCATTACTCAATAACATTCTATTGTTTGGGAAATAATTAATTTTTATTAATTCCCAACATATGCTGCAGAGCGCCTAGCAGTACTGAAAGCATGCACTTGTTATTGACAGTGTGACACAACTCAGAGGATCAGTGAAAAAAACACTGTAATAATCATAAAAGTTCAGCAAGTACCACAAAATTAATAGGTACATTGACAGTGCTATATTCATAGAGGTACACCAAGCACCACACAATTCCTAACAGGCCCCAAACCAGCAGGGTCAGGTAGAGCACAGTATATCACAATGCATTACTGTGGCTCATGGTTAAAGTGCTTTTTCATAGCCTCCCTGAGCCATATAGCTCCATGTTGAGCTCTTCCATTAGCCCTTGCAACTGGCTGTTCAAACTTAGTAGACAGCCACTCCACGTTTGCCTTGCAGCCTGGTAGCAACTTTTCCCCCTTTGCTTCACAGATATTATGATATTATGCAGTACGCAACATGGAGCTATAACCATGGGGATGTTTATTTCACTGAGATCCAATCTTATGAATAAACAACACCAATATCCCTTCAGCCTACCAAAGCACATTCAACTGCCATTCTGTGTCTGTTCAGCCAGTAGCTGAATCTTTCTTGGTGCTGTCGAGCTGGCCAAAGTATGGCTTCATGAACCAGGGGAGCAGGGGGTAGGCTGGGTCCCCAGGATCATTATTGGCATTTCAACATTCCCAGTAGTAATCTGCCAGTTGGGAAAGAAAGTCCCTGCTTGTAGCTTTCTGAAAAGTCCTGTGTTCTTAAAGATGCAAGCGTCATACACCTTCCCTGACCAGCCAACCTTGATGCCAGTGAAATTTCCTCAGTAGCCCTTTCTGTTGATGTACTCTGTGGCAAGATGCTCTGGTGCCAGAAGAAGGCTCTGCATAGCATCTATCGTTCCACTGCAGTTCACGAGCCCCATTGCTGCAAATCCACCCGTCCTGCACATCGCCAAGAGTCACAGTCCTGCGTAGCAGGAGACAATTAACGACCCTGCACGCTTGCATGACAACGGCCCCCGTAGTGAATTTCACAACTCCAAAATGATTTCCCCCTGACTGGTAGCAATCCAGCGTTGCAAGCTTCCACAGTGTGATTGCCACTCGCTTCTCCTCTGTCAGTGCAGCTCTTATTCTGGTCTTCGTGTGCAGGAGGGCTGAGGCAAGCTCGGCGCACAGATCCAGGAACGCGGCCTTACACATCCAAAAGTTCTGCCGCCACTGCTCATCGTCCCAAGCCTGCATTACGATGAGATCCCACCAGCCAGTGCTCATTTCTCAGGCCCAGAAGTGGTGCTCCACCATCTGCAGCTGCTCTATGAATGCTACCAGTAACCTTCAATTGGTTCTTGCTGTGTCTCACAGCAATCTGTCCTCCACAAAATGGTCATTTTCCCCACTGATTTGGTTCTTCTTGCGGCTCTGCAAATACCAGAAAATCATGCATCCTGTGCTTGCAACACTCATGACAATAGTGCAGAGCTGTGCAGGCTCCATGTTCTATCAGAGATGGTGGACAGTGAGGAGGGCCATGCAGGTTAAAAAAGGTGTGAAAATTATGAGATATAGATAACATTATGGGATGGAGAAAGTTGCATGCTGGGAAGTTGACCCTTGCTCCCAGTCACCCCTGCATGACTCATTTCGGCCCACCTCACCACTGGACAGTGGTGAGTTGCACACTGGGTTACCAACCATCGCTCACCACACTGTTCATCAACACAAACACTCCTAGTGAGCATGCATAGCACCAACGCAAGGAGCTAAATATGCATGCACAGAAGCGATACCTTAATTGCGGTGGCTTTATGCTGACATAACTTCCATTGGCAAAAGTTTGTACTGTAGACATGCCCTGAGTACCCTTCCCAAACCTGAAGAGCTCTGTGTATCTCAAAAGCTTGTCTCTTTCACAAGCAGAAGTTGGTCCAATAAAAGATATTATCTCATCCACTATCTCTCTCTATATAATACTGAGTTCTCTGAAAACTCAGGCCATAGGCCTCACTAGGGTGACCAGACGTCCCGATATTATCAGGATAGTCTCAATTTTAGGGGACTTGTCCCATGTCCTGACCTTACATCAGTCGGGAGGCACTTTGTCCCGATATTGGGACAATCTGATGGAGAAGCACTGCAAGCTGCCACCAGCACTGCTCATCTCTTCTTCCTGGGGCAGCTCCCGGCATCCGCCCACCGGCAGGAGCCTGCAGTGCAGCCCCAGGCACAGAGGCAGCGAGGAGGTCTCTGCTGCATGTTGCAGGGGCGGGGCTTGTAGGCACCAGCAGCGGGCAGAGAGCCCCGCTGCCCCCTCCCTCACCCTCAACCTGACCCGTGACCCTAGGAGCCAGAGGGACCTACCTGCCAGATGCTTCCCGGGAGCCACTCCAGGTAAGCACCACTGGGACTCCCCAACTCGCCCCCTGGCAGGTCCCTCTGGCTCGGGAGGGTGGGGGGTGTTGGCTCTGCATGCTACCAGTGCCTGCAAGCCCCGCTCCGTGGCTCCAGCAGCTCCCATTGGTGCCTTTCCCAGTCAATGGGAACCACCAGCCACGGAGCTCATGCTTCTGGCAGGCGCAGCACATGGAGAGTCTGGAGACTCCCCTCTCCGCTCTCACCGTAGGAGCCAGAGACCTTCCAGCAGGGCTGGTGAGTGCAGCCAGGGAAGGGAGCAGGATATGATGGCGAGTGTCTGGGAGGTGTGTGTGGGGGCACTGGGCTGTGAGGGAGGTTTGTGTGTTTTGGGGTGCTAGGCAGTGGGGACCTGTTGGGGGGTGCTGGGAAGTGGGGGAGAGCTGTGTGTGTCAGGGCAGTGGGCAGGAGGATCTGTGTGGGGCATTGTGTAGTTCTGGTGGTGGGGCTGTGTGGAAGGGCACAGGAAGGGAGGGAGGGGAAATCTGTGTGTATTGGGAAACTAGCGAGTGCAGGGGTTCTGTGTGGGGTGCTGGGCAGCTGTGGTGGGGCTCTGGGCGGGGGGGCACTGGATAGTCATGGTGGTGTGCACAACACTGCATTTGTGGAGGAGCTCTGGGCATAGTGGCTTCATGGGGTGCAAGGCATAATGGATCCAGGGGGCATTGGGCAGGGGAGCTGTGTGGCGCAGCTTGGGCCCACCCCCAACAGGAAGGGGCATGCTGGTAGCACAGGGCCAGGCGGACCAATGTGCCTCTGGCCATGCCATGCATGCCCATTGCCCTGGGCTGGCCTCGCCGTTCCTGCTGCTCACCTCCTCAACTGAAGGCGGGGATAGGGAATGCAGGGATGGGTCCCGGCAGTGCTTACTTGAGGTGGCTCCCAGGAAGCGGCCGGCAGGTCCCTGAGGTAAGTGTCAGAGGCTGCATCCTCCTCCCCAGCAGTGTGTGTGCAGATCGGTCCACCTTGCTCATGGCAGAGCCAAGGAAAGGTGGCACCTGCCTCTGCACATGCTGATTTTATGCAGGGCAGGCCCGGGATGAGCACTGCTAAGCTGCTGCCCTGGTCACTTACCCACACTGGCAAGCAGGGATTGCACCTGGCGGCATACATCTGCCCAATGTACAATCGGGATGCCGTTTGTCCCGATAGTCGGGTAAAATTTTACATTTGGTAGTGAAATAGAAAATTAGTTGATTGGGAATGACCCATTGTGATCGGTTATCTACTGGCAATTTTGGTTTTTCAGGTTATTTTTCAGTGTAACGCAAATTGATGGTAGGGATATGTAGTTTACAGTTCTGAACCACAGTGCATACCATGGGACAAGCTACAGTGGGCACATAATAACACGTAATAAGCACAGAGACTGCACAGTTGTTTTCAGTGGCTGGCTAGCTAGCAAGCTAATGATCTTCAGCTGAAAACCCCACCCGACATGGCAACAGCAAGGGAGGAGCCAACTACCGAAAAACAACAAAGACAGTGCAGATACAGGACAGAATGGGAAGCCACTTACACCTGGATTTGGAAATCCTATGAGTGGGATACAAAAGCCTTTTGTAAAGCATGCAGGAAGGAATTTAGCATTTGCCATGGCAGTGAGTTTGATGTTAAGCATCACGCTGAATCAAAAAATCATTGACAAAACACCCAGACTCACAAGAGCAATACCCTGCTCTCACATTTTTTCAGCAAGCCAAATGAATCCTTCAATAACAAGGTTATCGCTACTGAGCTAACTCAAGCTTACCACTCAGTAGTCCATCAACACTCCTATCGCTCATGTGACTGTGAACTTAAACTGGTGCCTATCTTGTATCCAGATTCAACAATTGCGAAGCACGTCAGCTGTGGCCAGACTAAAGGAGAGGCATTGATCAAAAATGTGCTGTCACTGCTCTCAACAGAATTTTTAAAAGACATCAGCAAACCAGATAGTCCCTATCTCTCAGTTGCCACAGATGCATCTAACAAGGGCAATGTGAAAACTTTTATCTTATTGCTGAGATACTGGACACCCGAACATGGGGTCCAAGATAAACTGTTAGACTTCTATGAGCCAAGTGAAGGGACTGCAATAAGCAACACGTTACTTGAAAAACTTGCGACGCACAAGCTAGACCTAAATAAAGTGTCTTCCTACTGTGCTGATAATGCAAACGTGAATTATGGAAAGTGACAATCAGTGAACCAGAATTTAAAAAAAAAAAATGAAAATATCTTGCCAGCAAACTGCCCTGTCCATGCTGTGCACAATGCCGGGAAACATGCTAGCAATACCCGACAAGTTGACATTGAGACTCTGGTGATTAAGATGTTCAATCATTTCAGCAGTTCTGCTAAGAGAGTAGCAGCATTGAAGGATCTGTTTGACTTTGTGGACATGGAGTATGCCACTTTACTGCGCCATGTTCCGATGTGCTGGTTGAGTCTTTTCCCAGCTGTAAACAGAATTGTAAATGCGTCGCAGGCTGTTAGTGCTACTTTGTTTCTCTGGGCAGTGAGAAGTGTCCAACATTTCTATGGATGCTGTTCTCAGACAGGGAAAAAGGTGAACAAGGTGAGGGGCCTAGAAAAGTTGAGGTTCATCTGTTTTTCCTCCAGAATATCCTGAAAATCTTCAATGATGCTGTGCTCTGTTTGGAAGATGAGAGTATAACAGCATGTGAAGTGTATGCCATAATGAATACTCTGAGAATTAAACTTTAGCAATGGAAAAATGACAAATTCTTTGGCTCCAAAGTTGAAAATGCATTAACTGAGATGCTGCCTGTCACTGCTGCATGTCTCCAGAAAGACTTCATGAAATTTTATGATGTGTCAATCCTATATTTGGAGAAATGGTTTGATTTTTCAGCACCTGGCTACTTGTTCAATACCTAGTGCTTGAACATCAATGTTAATAGGGTATTCAAATACAAGGATCTGTCTACAGCCATGACAGCTGTAAACCTTCAGAAAACAGCAGATCTTGATCAGCTCTGTGATGAATACTGTATCATCAAAGACATCAGCTCCAAGTTGGAGCCTGGAAACTATTCAGTAGGGGAACTCTGGTCTCAAGCGCTGATAAAGAAGGACAGTAGCACTGAATTCCTGAACATGGCAAAGCTGGTGTCACACGTGCTCAGTATACCCATAAGCAATGCATACTCACAGCATGTATTTTCAGTCATGAAAGATGCATGGACTGATGTCCAGAATCGAAGCAGCATAGACTTGGTGTGGAGTGAAACCCTTGTCAAAATGATTTTCCGGATGAGTTGCAAGGACTTCTTTGTGATTGCCCAGAAGCAAGTCATGACTATGGCAAAGTCATCCAAGAAGAACTACACTTCTGGCATATCTGAGAGGTATGAAAATTGGGAAGTTGATTTATTGACTGGATAAAAAACCCTGCCCTTTACCCCTGTTGTTTGTTTAGTGTACAAATAAAGCTGAATGTTTAAATATGTATTATGACTAAGTCTATAATTTAGACTCACTGATTCCAGACCTCTGTGACGTAGTTTGCTTCAGCTGTCAGTGGCTGAAGCTGGGGCTGAAGGCAGTACTGGGGGCCTCCCCTCTGTGACTGTGGCTGGAGCCAGAGCTAGAACTGGGACCCTTTGCTCCCCTGCCCTGCAACTGGATCTGACTTTGCAACCAGGATCCTGCACCCCTGTCCTGCAGCTTCAGCTGGGGCTGGAGCCGGAGCCCTGTGCCCCTGGCCCCGTAGCTTCTACTGGGGGCTGGAGCTGGGGCCATGAGTCCTTGTCCTGTGGCTTGTGGTGCGGGCTGCAGCAGCGACCGCACAACCCCTCTTACAGCTTCCTAGGGCTGGGTGCCCCTTTTGTGGCTCTAGTTGAGGCTGTGCACCTGTGTCTATCGTTGTCGTCTCCCCTTCCCCCACTTGCCCTGGGCATCACAGAGTGGTCACACAGAGTTAGTGTATATTTTTTATATTAATGACTGTGTCTCAGTTCCCTAAAGGTGAAAGGGGGATAATACCATCCCTGCACCTTGCAGTGGTGTTGTGAAGATAAATAGATTAATATTTGTGGAGCACTCTGCTACAATAGTCATGAACACCACAGAAAACTCCTTAAGGAAATTCTGTATTCAGAGCTAGGTTTGAATAGTTATCAGAAAATAAGGCATGGGCTACACGATATTTCGTTTTATCCTCATCATCCAATGTGTAGCCTATGCCTTATTTACTGATAACTATTCAAACCCAGCTCTGAATACAGAATTTCCCTTAGGAGTTTTCTGTGGTCCTCTAAAACAAAATGGTATGTGAATCATGTGGATCATGGATTGTATCACAAGTAACGGGAAAAATCGTTATTAACAAAGAGTTCAGGATGCCTGGTGGTATTATTGTCCCCTTGTAGAAAGTCAACTTCAGCAAAACTCAGACTTCTGAAACCAGGAATATGTACAGAACAGGTTAATTTCAAGAGGCTCCAACAAAGCATGTCAATTTCAGATGACTAAGAAAGATTGACCTTTAAAAAGAAAGCTGGCCACAATCTTTATTATAGTGGAGCATAACATATGTATGCCAGAGCTGAATTAAGGTTGCAAAGGCAACCTTAATTCTGGCATTTCCTAACTTTACAGTGGTTGACTTTGCAACCTTGGTGTTTTTTTAATGTTTGTTTTTGTATTAATATTTACAAAGACTAGAACAATAGTTTGCAACAGCAGAAAGTGACGTTCTGCTACCACAGCAATGGTGTGAGAGAAAAAATGTAGTCTTATTAAAAAAAATTCTAAGTATTTAAAAATTCATTCTGTCAACACATTTTAAACAAGTACCTCAAACAGATTTACTGGGGATACAATTTAGTTCAACTGTTCAATTTGCAGACATAATTCAAACATGTATATACCTGACACTAGCTAGGCAAAACTTTTGGGACTTTCCAGTAACGACATGTGCTGCGTTGTAATTAAGGTGCTGTATCCACAATAGTTTTCTATCAAAATAATTGACTCCTCAAAGATCTGCAAGAATGAGAAAGCCAAAATTGCGCCAAATGAAAATTCCTTTTCTCAGAGTGCTCCGAAGCTCTCTGGAAAATCTGTGGCTCGTTTTTTGACAGAGAGAGACCAGGATAATCAGTTAATAACAATAAGAGAAGCAAAGCAAGTTGACCAAGTTCAACTACCAGGCCAGTAGCAGTGCCAGGAATAGAACCCACGTTTCTGGAGACCCAGTCCAGTAGTCTGGTCACTAGACTACACGGCCTCCCATAGAGGATATGGTATCTGCATTTCACTCATGCATACTCCATTGAAGACCTAGTCCATACCAGTAAAAATTGTGGATGGCACTTTGAAAAATATTGTACACAGACATGGGATGAATAAACTTCCTTTTCTGTTATTAATCCTTAAAAAGTAAGCATTTTCCAGCCCGTTTCCTAAGTTTGCACAGTGCTTTTCATCAGAGGATCTTACAGTGCTTTAAAAAAGGAAGGAACTGTAATATTTTGGCACCATGGCATGGTTTTTGTTTGCTAGAGTGGGCATAAACTATAGGCAGTAGCTCTGTATCTTAGAATAATTTCAGTCAAAGAAACTAAGGCCTTGTCTATGCTAGAAAGTTGTACTGCTATAACTATGCCAGTACAGGTAAAGCAGCACAGCCCCCTATGATGGATGCAGTTATATTGGTAGAAAATGTCTTTACTATATAAATATAGCTTCTTTCCTATGTATAATATTGTTTATTCCTGTACGGGAAAGGGAAGTGTCAGGCACCTGCGACACAGATGGCAATTTCCTATGAAAGCTTTGGGAGATCTTACTGTGTTAAGTTTATGAATCATCGTGGGGGACCACAACTCTCCAGGAATGGTGGGAGGTGCTTAGGCAAGGAGAGATACCACTTTTGGAGAAGCTTGCATATACTGATTCAAACTCAATTCTCCAGAGACCAGTAGACAAGAAAGGACTCTTGGATAAACAGCCTGAGTTTAAACTGATTCGGGGCCTTCTTTCTGATCCAGCAAACAGACAAGATCCAACAGGGACCCCAAACCCACCTGGAAAGGGTTGGAAGGATGGTGGGCTATTGAGGCCCCATAAGACTGATTGGTGCCTTTGGAAATCTTTTAGCATGCGTATAGGAATGTTTATTGGTTTTAATATGTTTCCTCTGTAATGCTTTCACCTCAAGAATAAATGTGCTTGCTTACAAAGGGCTGTGTAGTAACTTATAACTGTGGTCAAGTACACAGTTACTAGCCATGGGAAGGAGAGCAAAGTGCAGACATTGGCCTGTTTAGACCGTCTGGTTTGCTGGGAATAACACAGTGTAGGCAAGGAACTGCGCACCCTGGAAAAAGCCTTATCATAGAAGAGAAAGACATGAGTCTCTGGCCAACAACAGTTCTCTGAATCACATTTTTGTTATATCAAATTACAAAGAGCTCAGAAATGGAGATACACCATTTGCCTTTGCCCTCCTCATTGTGGGAAACAACAAAGGAAACCCCATCAGCAATAACTAACCCCGGCAGCAGGTAGGAGAACGAAAGCCAAATCTCTCAGGCCAAGAGAGATGGTTCTCTTTAATCTCATACCACCTTCCCCTCTGACACCCTGTCTAGACTACGCGCCGTATCAGCACGTTAAAATCGATTGCTCTGGGATCGATATATCTCGTCTGATCTGGACGGCATATATCGATCCCAGAGCGCGCTTAGATCGATTCCGGAACTCCACCAAAACAAACGGAGTTCCGGAATCGACATGGCGAGCCGCGCACATCGATCCCGCGCGGTGAAGACGGGTAAGTAAATCGATTTTAGATATTCGATTTCAGCTACGCTATTCTTGTAGCTGAAATTGTGTATCTAAAATCAATTTTCACGCGTAGTGTAGACGTGGCCTGAGAAAATAAACAAACACAAACCTGTGATTTAATGCACTGCTCCTTGTCATATCATATATCTATGGCTCTGTTGATACTTGCAAGGTTTTACTTAGTATCCATAGAGAAGGAAGGGGAATGCCACGCTCTGGTTTACTTTAATTTTCAACATAAATAGGGTGCGTGTGATGCTCTGTACCTTGGGAGAACACCCTGCACTCCCATGTTAATCTTTGTAAAATGATTGTGTAGGATCCAATGCAAAGTTTGTCAGGTTGAGTGTCTAAGGAAGGCTCATAATGCACCGAGCATGGTTGTTATAGTGATGTTATAGTAATGTTATAGGTTATAATTTCATGTATATAGTTATGAGGCTGAAAATGTATCTTCATGGCTTAAAGCAAGCCCAGACAAAAACTCTCCAAGAACAGAAAGGTGGTTCACACCACATCAGGCATGGATGGGATAAACCCAGACCAGCTTCACAGGAACAATGGACACTAGCTTAGGCAGCAACAAAAGAATCTGTTAGACCCTCTAGGGAGTCACCCCCTTCCTTTGGTCAGTTTGAGACTGCGATGAGGTAATGCTCACCTGACTCTGAAGGGGGGAGGCGGCCTAGCCAAGAGGAAAGAAAGGACATGATAAAAGGGAGAGACATTTTGCCATGCTCTCTCTCTTCCACCTACATCTACAGACACCACCATCACCAAGCGACTCAAGCACTGATCAAAGAGAAGAGCCTGACTGAAAAGTAACCAACCAGCCTGTGGTGAGAAGCATCTAAGTTTTTAAGGACACTGAAAGTGTTAAGATCAGCTTAGAATGTGTTTTGCTTTTATTTCATTTGAACAAATCTGTCTTGTTATGCTTTAACTTATAATCGCTTAAAATCTACCTTTGTAGTTAATAAATCTGTTTGTTTATTCTACCTGAAGCAGTGAGTTTGGTTTGAAGTGTGTCAGAGACTCCCTTTGGGATAACAAGCCTGGTACAGATCAATTTCTTTGTTAAAATTGATGAACTTATGTAAGCTTGCAACATCCAGTAGGCATTACTGGACACTGCAAGACGCAGGTTCCTAGGGTTGTGTCTGGGACTGGAGATATTGGCTAGTGTCATTCGCTTGCAAGTAGCTGGGAGCAGCTTACATGCCAGAGGCTGTGCGTGAACAGCCCAGGAGTGGGGGTTCTCATAGTGGAGCAGGGTAAAGCTGGCTCCTAGAGTCAAGGATTGGAGTGGCCTAGCAGATCACCGGTCCACGTAACACCAGAGGGGAACGTCACAATATGTAAAAACCCTCACACTCAATTGATTTCATTATTTTTTTTAATAAATTGGCTTCAGTCCAAGGACAGTGCAGTATCCTTCATGTCAGAGAAGAGACAGGACTCAAGTGCAGTTAACCACAGTGTTGCCAAACTCTCTTGATATTATTGCAAGTCTGGCATGTGATACAGCATGGCCAGAGGGCAGCATAAGAGTGTTAGCAGGGGGCCTTATTCCCTGCCAAGGGAGGAAGGTTTGCTTTAGATTAACTAGAACAGCTGTGGCCAATTAGAGCACCTGACTCCAGTTAGAGCACCTGACTCCAGTTAGAGCACCTGACTCCAGTCATGGGATATAAACCCCTGCTTCAGTCAGACAGGGTGTGGTAGTTGAAGGAGAAAGGTTGGATTGGAGCAGAGTGCAGATTGCAGAAGAGAAGAGTTTGTCCAGAGAGAAATAGAAGGTTTGGAGGAGTGCTGCGGTGGATTGGGAAGCCCAACAGAAACCCTAGGTAAGGGGCACCAGGCTTGTATAGAAGAGAGGCGAGAAGCCCTTCACAAGCTGACGGGTATGAGAGGGAAGTAACCCAGGGGAAGAAACCGCTAGTCAAGTGGTTCACCACAACCCCAGGGCCCCTGGGTTGGGACCTGGAGTAGAGGGCGGGCCCAGGTCCCTCCCTCTCCACTCCCCTCCTCCAAGGACAGTAGGGGAGTGATTAAGAACTGGTTCAGAGGCAAGCAATAGCGCTCTGAACCTACCCCAGAGAAGAGAAAGCGCGAGACCCAGCAGAACAGTACCGGCAATTTGCCACAGGCAGTACTGGGTGTTCTACTTAAATCCCCAGCTCCTGGACAAACTTGACTACAGGAACATCCCAGCTTTCATTTAAAACAGGTAAGATTCTAGATCTCATGGCTGTGAAGAAAAGCTTGACAATGTAACTCAAATGTGACGTAAAGGTTCAGAAACCAGAATGGCAAATAAAAGAATCATTTTTTTTAAATCTAATTATTTTTAAGCCAATTTCATGGGTTTAGGGGGGGCTGGCTCATGATATTTAAACGTCCGCAGTTGGCAAGACTGATGTACTGGGCACACCTTAGTTTGCAAAAATGAAGAACACAACTTGTACCACACACTGTGACTATCCGATCCCCACCCCAACCTGATTAAATCTGGGGGTCAATTCCTGGCTCCACTGAAGTCAAAGGGGCCAGGAGTTCTCCCCTGGAATGGATTGCTGACTGCACCACTACTCCCTGGAGGGTTAAAGGGATAAGAAATCTTCCACTTCAGGGTCACAGATTAGGGCTGGAAACAACAAGCTGAAACCACATTATAGCAACAGGGGTATCTGAAGTAATGAGGCAAGACCATTTTGCCTAACCCCCCACAAACTTAAACAGCCACAGTCCCCACCTAATAGTGTCTGCCTCCAAGCCATCAACAAGCAGGATCATCCACCAATAGAACATTGCGCTGAAATTCCCGTTTCCCCAGCCTCTCTCGCAAACCACACCTGCCTGCCACCCAGCAAATGAGGAAGTGCAGTGTAAAGGAATCCCTTTAATCAGTTTGGGAGCCTTCTAGTGGGCTTCCTTGCCTTCTGTTAGGAAGCGACCAAAAGCCAACAGAGCAGAAATGTATATACGTAACTAGGCCTTGTATGTTTGTATATAGACAGAAACAGTTATTTGGAACCCAACTGTGTCCATGTGGTGTCCTAATATTGTCAATGTTCTGTAGAGAGAAAAGACACCTTCCCAGGGAGGAAGCCTGGTAGACTCTAGTAGTTACTGAGTTGCCCATACAAAAAGAGTTTGGTAGTCTCAGTCCAGTTCCCAGTGAACAAGGGTTCATATAAGAAAATTAAACCAACTGAGACCTTGTGGCAGTCTCAGCAGGAGGCCATGAATAGGTTGCTACCTACCTCAAGGATGCGGATGATTTTAACAGGGCCCTAACCCATTCTGTGAATACTGCTTGCAGGACAATGTTCTCTTTCTTCCCCATATGGAGTTCAGGCCAGCAAATTGTCAGCACATCCCAAATTCATGACATTTCAGATTATGTCAAACTCCAA
Source organism: Chelonoidis abingdonii (assembly GCF_003597395.2). Lineage (NCBI taxonomy): Eukaryota > Metazoa > Chordata > Testudines > Testudinidae > Chelonoidis > Chelonoidis abingdonii. The sequence continues at coordinate 15,822,158 of NC_133793.1, read as the reverse complement.
AAGGCAACAGCCCTAGGACTCCACTAGCCCCTCATCTGAGGGGGTTCTTCCAGATCTGAAGAACATCAGCAAGGAAGCAATGACTGTGACACACCTGTTCTAGGGAGAGAGACATTCAGACAGCAGAACTGTCAGCCTGGCACCTTTCTCCCGGAGTACATACAATTGTTTTTAATTGACTTCTGTCACATCTGCATATAAGTATTTCAGCTGAACTTTCTATTCACATCTTGCAACTCTGATATGGGAACCTGTCTGTTCTTCAGTGATTAAACAAAATCCCTTATGAAAAAGTCCTATAGGTCTGGCTGGCAAAAAAATAACATGAGATTACACTGATTTCAATGGGAGTTAAGCACCTAGGTGCTTTTGAAAATCCCACTAGGTACCCATCTGCATCTTTAGGTGCCTAAATACCTTTACAAATCTGGTCCTTGGTTACACATATTTGGTCCAGTTTCCCCACTTGCTATTGCCCTCTGTTGGAATTTCTCCTTATGATTCACATCTGAACCTCTGTGTTCTAGCACTGATTTGTATGACTTTAAATGGTTGGATGCTTCCAAAGAAAATACCACAAGCGGGAAAGCTATTGCAGCGTGTCTATGTATAAAGAGAAGCTTTCACCTCATACGTCTACTGACAAGGTGGGGATGAGGGAAGGAATGTTCTTCATCCTCTTCTCTTGCCCCACCTGCTGCCACATCCACTTTCAAACAGGGAAGAGCAACTGTAAATATTTTATTACCATTAGGAACACTAGGCCTATCAGGGGTTGGAGTGATGTCACCAGACTTGGCTCCAATTAACGCCTGTAACCAAGACATATTTTAACCTCCCAATTATACCAATATTTCTGCAATAAATGTAGTGCTGTTGAAAGGTATGGAACTAAAAGTCCAGGAGAATTATGTTCTCTCTAATTATAAACAGACCAGACATACCACAGCCAGCAGTTCACCTAAACCTTGCTCTAGGAGGTATCAACACAAGATAAGATAATACTATCTCCATGTCCCTTCAAACCACTGAGCTTTCTGCAGAGACAGCAATCATGGATTTTAATCAATTTATTATTGTTATGAAGACATCTGCCCAATGGGAACTGGATTTAGATTCACCACTGCAGAACATAAGTCATCAGATGGTTGTGCTCAGTCATTACTCATCCAGATTTGATTTGACCTAGTGGCTAATGTCATAGTGGCCAGCCATATTTCACCAAGAGCTTGTCCTCCAAGGCAGGCACACCGCAAGTATTTTCACATATAATTTATACATACAGAAGTGTAAGCGCAATTGTGTGTACCTAACTTGCAAATCTGTCCCAAACTTTCTTCAGTCACCTCTCATTATTCAATTACTTTAAAGGAAAACAACAATGGAACACAAAATAGTTTCTAATTCCTAGAACTCATGTAAAAATACATAAAATTCTATTATTTATATGTAACTATTTATATTCCCATAGCACCAAGAAGCCCCAGCCATGGATCAGGACCCCGTTGTTATAACTGTTTTTCCTATATGAAATAATTCAGCAGGAAACAACAATGCTGCTGCTGCTAATTTTACCAGGAGCCATGTGATGGGGCATCTGCCCCACACTGGTGGAGAAAAGTTAAAAGCAGCCCCAGGGAGGCTGCGCAGCGGACAGCCAATCAGAGAGGGGCTCCAATGAGCAGCTAATCATAGAATCAGAGAGGATTAGGATTGGAAGAGACCTCAGGAAGTCATCTAGTCCAACCGCCTGCTCAAAGTAGGACCAACACCAATCAGGGCACAGCAGGCCCATATATAAAGAGAGCTGCAGGGCAGAGGAGGCAGTTCCCTTGGGAGCCCAGGGAGGAAGGACTGGGTCCCTGAAGGGCTGAGGGAACCACCAGCACCCTGCACAGAGCTGGGCTGGGGAGGGGAGCAAGACGGAGCTCCAGCCTGACTGGCTGAAAGACTGAAACCCTGATACTGGGGCAGAGAAGGTGCTAGGACTATGGGGAAGTGGCCCATGGAAATGGACGGTGAGGGTTGAGGGAGACGCAGTGCATGGCTGCCACCTAGAGTGTCCCTGGGTCGGGACCCAGAGTAGTGGGCTGGCCTGAGTCTCCCCTTCACACACACTTGCCACCGAGCAGAATGGCCAGTGAAGGGCTACATTTTGCCACTGAGGCAAGTTGCTAGAACCGTGGGCTGCAGTTGGCCACTGAGGCGAGCGGCTGTCCAGAGGACTGCTGTTCCCCTGGAAGCAGGGGGAGAATGGAATGGGCACGGCCGGAGGGCAGTCCTGAAGAGAACACCGCAGTCATTGAGGCAACATTGGTCCAGAGCAGGAGGAAGGTGCCCTGTGAAAGGACTGAGCTAATCCCAGAATGACTAGCAGGAGGCACCATGGTGGTGAGTCATCCCCTGCTACAAGCCTCCACAAAACTTTCCCCCCTTAGCTTGTGAGAGTGGAGCTCTCCTCGACAGGAACAGCAGGGACTAAGGGATCTATTCATTTATTTTCCTATTTGAATAGAAACTTTCTCAGGAGGCAGCACCACTAAACATCACTAAACAAATGAATGTATATTACACGCACTTGCAACATATCGTTACGTTTTGCTCCTCATAAAAATTCTGGAGAGGCTAATATTGTAGCACTGGATGAGAGGGTGTCTCAGTCAAAGGGAGGGACATCATCCTAACCCTTGCTTCAGTTTGGTGATAGATTTTTAACAAAGGACTCTTGGAAACACCTGAGAGCTTCCTCCAATACATTAGTGAGACTGGAAGACCATTGCCACAGACAGACACACACAAGAGCAGGATGATTTTACAGTTCTTATTAGGTAGACAAAGTGTTCAATTCTGTTATTTCTTTCCTGGCTCATGTGTGTGCCCAATAGAATCCTCTTTATCAGAGCCAAAGTTTCCAGACGAGTGTAGTCTGCTTTCAAGAGCTTCTGTGAAATCCTGCTTTTCCTAGTGGGCCTGATTCTTCACTATCTCATGCAGGGACTGATGCACTGCGATGATAATTAAATAGTATTTTACACCCACTTTTCACAGGAATAAATAACAACCAAGAGGCAAGTCAGAATCAGGCCCTCTGCCTGCAGCTTTACTCTTCATGTCCGAATAAACATTATTACACCAACCCCCAGTTAAAGCTATTAAAGTGGCAGCCCCTAGGATGCCACAGCTGCACAGTCAATATCAATAGAGAGCTTAATACTTATTTTCAGACATTTTTAAATGTTCCTTTTTTAATTATCATATTGTGATTCAGGAGATTTTTCTATAGTCATTTAAGGCAGCACTTAAAATTATCCTGGTTTTCTTTTTAATCCTGCGCTCCTTTGACTATTCATTTCCTGGCCATACATTACATGCATTTCAGCCTAGTTAGGTGATGTCATTCTGAGTTTCTGTAACTTGGGGGCTGAGGGTTGGAGGTGGGAGGGGAATAAAACTCCTTCCCTTACTGGAAATGCCCTTAACTAAAAATTATCTTCCTCAGGTGTTAATGATTCTGTTTATGACTCTTTCTTGGCTAGGACTCCTTTCAGTTTAACACGTTCTGCCAAACTGGCTCTCTCCCAATAGCTACTAAATTAAAACTGTGTTTTGTCTTAACATGTGGTTATACTCAATTGACCTCATGGGCTTTGCTTTCAGTGAATCCATAGCAAACTACTCTATACAGAAAGATATTTCTGTTGTCAGTCCCGCAAACATCAGCCTGGAACCTGAAAATCCATCTTGGTTCTTTCCGTTTCTTACATCACCAAGAGTGACATCAACTAGAAACATTCTGCCAACTGAAATGTAACTGACTGCGTTGTTCCTGACACGGAGGCAGAAAGAATCTTGTTTGCTCTCAACAGCTGCATTGGCTCTGCAGTGCCAACAAGAGTGAACATTTGTATCAGGAAAGTAAGCAGAGATGACTGTTTATGGGTAAGCAAGCTAGAGCGACAAGGTGGAGGAGCAATATATTTTATTGGATCAAGTTCTGTTTGTGAAGGAGACAAGCTTCTGAGCTTACACAGAGCTTTAGTTCAGGTGTGCGAAAGGTATTCAGAGTATCACAGCTAACTATTTGTCAGCTGTCATTGTTCTGACTACATCATGCTAATTTCTGCTGAGATACTCCGAGCCACATCCTGTTTGCCTTACTCACATGAGTTATCTCATGCATTGTGGTGGAACTAGTCATGTGTGTAAGATGGGCAGGCTTTGGCCCTCATCCATAACTTCAGTCCAAATGGTGGTTCTGACAATGACGTCCTTTGTAGCGCTAGACAAATCGATTCACCACTGTGTGCTTCAGCTGCCCAATTGTAAGATTAGAATAATACTGACCTAACTTGCAGTAGGGTCCTCAGGCATAAATTAGTGTTTGAAAAGCACTTTGAAGATGAAAAATTACATAGATATTATTATATAATCTCCTCTCTCTCCACATGCTGCCAATATTATATTAACTCCTTTATTAACACAGCTTTATTCCTGCCCAAAACAGAAAGATTGTGTCTGGTCTTCTCTCTTTCAATATGGCTGAAGTTCTGTTCTGACCCATTTCACCTAATTACAGTTCCATATCATTTCATCTGTTAGTCAACAGTATTTAAATTATCTGCTTCTGGACCATTTCTTCCTGAGAAGCCAGGGTCCAGTCCCTCACTACTTTCTTTACATAGAGAGTGGAGGGTCAGTCGTCCAAGGCGCTGAGCGCTCTTTCCTCAGTCCAACTAAGCTCATAAAGCCCATGCTGTGACAAAGTTCCTCCTCTACCATGGTGGGTCCTGTGCTTATTGCGGATTTGTCTCACCTCAGAGATCTTCCCCTCTGGTGGAACCCACAGTCTGGGTCAACTCCCTGTGTCTGATCAGGAGTTGGGAGGTTTGGGGGGAACGCGGCCCGCCTCTACTCGGTTCCAGCCCAGGGCCTGTGTATCACAGCTGTCTGTAGTGCCTCCTGTAACACGCTGCATGACAGCTACAACTCCCTGGGCTACTTCCCCATGGCCTCTCCAAACACCTTCTTTATCCTCACCACAGGACCTTCTCCTGTGTTCTGAGATAACACTTGTACTCCTTAGTCCCCCAGCAGCACACTCTCTCACTCTCAGCTCCTTGTGCTCTTGCTCCCAGCTCCTCACACACACATCACAAATCTGGGAGTGAGCTCCTTTTTAAACCCAGGTGCCCTGATTAGCCTGCCTTGTTTGGCTGCAGGTGTTCTAATCAGCCTGTCTGCCTTAATTGATTCTAGCAAGTTCCTGATTACTCTAGTGCAGCCCCTGCTCTGGTCACTCAGGGAACAGAAAACTACTCATCCAGTGACCAGTATATGTGCCGTGTACCGCACTGGCTTGGGTCTGTCACAATGCTTAACTTTAAGCATGACAGTACTTCCAAAGGGGGCCAGAGTATTCAGCAGTTTGCAGGACTGAGCCCTGAGTGGTTATTTCTTGCTCTGTCTTAGCCAATGGGAGGTAGGATGTGTTGAGACTGGGGCTCAGGAGATGTGCGTTCTAGTCCCAGATCTGCTGTAGTGCCACTGTCTGACTGTATCTCTCTGTGCCTCAGTTTTATCTGCAACATGAGGATATTTCCTTACCTAACAGCTGTGTTCTGAACTTGAATTCATTAATGTCTGAGTGAGTGTCACCATAGCTGGGTGAGGGCCACAAAGCTTTCTATAAGTAAACAAAAAGGAAGATGCATACTTCGATTAACCAAAAAGAAATGGACTACTTCTAAATTCCTTTTACATGCACATTGACCCCGGTGGTCCATCAGTGTGCAATGATGGTGGGAGTCAAGGAAACTGTTATCCAATATTAAAATAGACTCATAGACTCGTAGGTCAGAAGGGACCAATATGATCATCTAGTCTGACCTTCCTTGGCAAAGCCGCAATACAAAGCCATGAGAATGGATTTGAGGCACTGCTTCAGAGGATACATGAAGTGATCCAGTTGGAGAGCCACAGAGTGGAGATCGGCCGATCTTTCATGCATTCGGCCATGGAGATGAACAGTTGCAAAGACTTTGGCAACGGTTTTGTACATTCTAGGTAAAAAGCCAGAGCCAGTCTCACATCTAGCGTGTGGAGGCAGCGCTTCTCACTGGACACGTGGGGCTTGGGACAGAGCACCAGCAGGAAAATATCCTGGACCATATGAAAGGCAGAGACCACCTTAGGGAGGAACGAAGGGTGTGGGTGGAGCTGGACCTTATCCTTTTGGAAAACCGTGTACAGGGGTTCAGAGGTCAGGACCCAGAGCTCCGAGACCCTCCTAGCAGATGCGATTGCCACAAGGAAGGCTACTTTCCATAAGAGGTACTTTCCAGGAGCATGTAGCAAGCAGTTCAAATGGAGGTCATTAGCCTGGTCAGTACCAAGTTCAGGTCCCACGGAGGAACTGGGGGTCTAACATAAAGAAAAAGGCGATTCAGGCCCTTAAGGAATTGACTGGTCATGGCATGAGAGAAATCATGTGGCCCTGTACTGGCAGGTGGAAGGCCAATATGGCTGCCAGGTGCACCTTGACTGATGAGGGCGCTAGGACCCTGAGATTAAGAAGGTAATCCAATATAAGATGGATTGGGGCAGCCACTGGCAAGACGACCCCATCGGCAGCCCACCGGGAAAACTGAGACCATTTCATCCCGTAGGCCTGACGCGTGGAGGGCCTCCTGCTCTCCAGGAGGACACGCTGGACTCCCTCCAAGCAAGTCCTCTCCTCCTGGCCTAAACATTCAGCAACCACGCCGTAAGATGGAGGGTTGTTAGGCTGAGGTGGAGGAGGCAAGCTTGGTCCTGGGAAAGAAGATCCGGGCAGGCTGGCAACAGCCATGGCGGTGCAACTGCCAAGCTCATAAGAGTCCTGTACCAGTGCTGTCTGAGCCATGCCGAGGCGATAAGAAGGACGCAAGCCCTGTCTAAGACCTTGCCGATCAACAGAATCGGGGGGGGGGGGGGGAGGCATACAAAAGCTGACCCGACCTGGACAGAAGGAAGGCGTCAGAGAAAGCACCCAGGCCCAGCCTCCCCTACCCTCCTCTGGAACAGAAATGGGGACACCAGCGGTTCTGCCTGGTCGTGAAGAGATCCACTTGGGGAGTGCCCCACATTCGGAAAATCTTGTGCACCGCCTCCGGTTGTAGTGACCATTCATGCTGAGAGGAGAGGTCCTGGTTCAGCTGATCCACCTGAGAGTTTTGGACACCCAGTAAGTGGTAGGCTTCCAGGGTGATATTGTGGGCTATACAGAAGTCCCACAGCCTGAGGACTTCCTAGCAGAAGGCTGAGGAGCGGGCCCCGCTTTGCCTGTTGATGTAGAACATTGAGGCCATGTTGTCCACGAGAACCCTGCCCACCCTGCCTGCTAGGCATGAGTGAAAGGCCACGCAGGCTAGACAGACCGCCCTGAGCTCCTTGACATTTATGTGCAGGGCTAGTTCCTGTGCAGACCATAGACCTTGGGGTAGGGAGCCCATGTGGGAAACTTCCACACCCAAGTCCGACACATCAGACACCAACTATACAGCTGGGAATGGGACCCCTTGGAGCATGTTCACCAGAGTGGACCACTAGCAGAGGGAGGCTAGCACAGGGTCGGGCACAGTGAGGACTTTGTCCATCCTGTCTCTGGACTGGGAGAATGCCAAGGCCAACCAAAGCTGAAGGGCCGCTTCCTGAGTCTGGTGTGATGAACCATGTACGCGCTTGCCAACTTATGACCGAGAAGCTGGAGGCACGCTCTGGTGGTTGTCATGGGAAACCTTGTGACCACCCCGATGAACTCCCTCGGAGTTTCAAATCTGTCCAGTAGGAGGGAGGCTCTGGCCAATGTCGCGTCCAGAATCGCACCAATGAACTCTATGCATTGTGGATTTGGCACTGTTCACCAGCAGCCCCAGTGTGGTGTACATGGACAGGAGGAGTGCTACGTGATCCTGTACCTGTGATCTGGAGCTGCCTCTGACCACGGCAACTCTGGACAGTCGTTGAGGTAAGGAAAAATCTGGATCTGCCCAATGCTTGAGGTAGGCTGCCACCAAATACACACACTTGTGTGTAGACTCTGGGTGCTGTCGATAGGCCAAACAGGAGGACAGTGAACTGGTTGTGTTCCCGCCCTCCCGTGAAGTGGAGGAAACACCTGTGGCCCTCGAATATGTAAATATGTAAGTACATAAACTGTAGATCGAGGGGCGTGTACTAGTCTCTGGGATCCAGGAAGGGAATGATGGAGGCCAGAGAGACCATGTGAAACTTGAGCTTTGCCATGTACTGGTTCAAGCCTCGCCAAGGAAGCCAGGGTCTGCCACAGGGCATTTGAGATTTTTGCCACTCCTTCATGGAGAGGGACAGCCACCCTGGTCAGCACTGCAGCCGAGAGGACATCAAAGAAGGAGCCCGAGGTCTCCTCCACCTCCTCAGCATGTAGGTTGAGGCTTGATGCCACCCTTTTCAAAAGTTCCTGGTGGGCTTTGGGTCCTTCTGCAGGACAGGAGGAGGGGGAACTGTGATTGCCTCATTGGGGGAGGATGAGGATGAGTGTGTAGCGCTCTGCATCCCCACTGGTGCCGCAGGACCCACCATTTGGTCCCCTTCTAAGTGCAGGACTGGGTAGGAGTGCTCCATTGACCCCTTTCTGGGGGTGTGCAAGAGGGAGGCTGACAGTCTTTCCGAGGCTCCGGCCACCGGGCAAGCCACCACCGGGGGCTGTGTCGGGGCCCATTAGTACCATGGTGCTGGCCAGGGAGTCCGGTGCCACTGCACCTGCTGTGGAACCATCGGAGTGGACTGCCCCGCCTGACTTGCCTAGCTCACTGACTGTCGACTCCGAAGGGAGGCCAGGCTGGCATACGATCTACTGCTATCCTGGGATGGGGACAAGTGGCGGTGTCACAAGCGGTGCCGAGCTTGAGACCGTGACCCCGGTGTGAAGGAGCGGGAGTACCGTCTGTAGCGGCTGCTCCGTGAATGACTCTGATGGGAAGATCCACGATGACTGGGTGATGGCGATCTACGCCTGGGATTGCAGGAGCAGTGCCGCAGCGGGGATCTGGAGCGGGACGAAGAGTGGGAGCGCCATCAACGTCCATACCATGAGGGACTATGACAGCGTCTCGGCGTCAGCAGTCTCTGGTGCCATCTGTCCAAATCCCAGCAGGGCACACTCTGATCGCGAGGGTTGGGGATCAACAGGGATCGGTGCAGGCTGTGCACGGGATGGTCAATGTGTGGAGAATGGCATAGGTGACCTTCCCTCGACTGTGAGCGGTACCATGCAGGCGATGACTCTGGAGGTCCGAGCGCCAGCTTGCCTCTGGACCGGAGAGCTGCTGGCATCAGTGCAACTGGTAACGGTAGAGATGTAACATCTCGAGCTGCCTGCAGGGCCTCCGGCGTGGAGGGCACCCGAATGTGGCCACTGGTGTCCAGGGAGGTTGGTTCAGAGTAGGCCGGGCTACTCCGCTCAATTTGAGTCAAAGGTTGATGGGGATCGAGGGCTAGTCTCTCCCCTAGCCTTCATGGAGAAGACTACTTCTTCGCCTTTTTAGAGTGCCCCATGGACGGGGAGTGGTGCTGACTGGTGGAAGACACCGTTGGGTCACCACACACTGATGCCGCAGTGCTCAGTGCCGAGTTGGAGCAGTGCAGCAGTGTTGGGGTCAGGGCTGACTCCACCAAAATGACTTGAAGCTGTATGTCCTGCTCCTTCTTGGTCTGAGGCTTAAAGGATCTGCAAATTTTGCAGCGATCGCTGAGGTGGGTTCCCCAGACAGCATAAACAGTCAGCATGTGGATCACTCATGAGCACAGGCCTTTTACAAGTGTCACACGACTTAAAGCCCGGGGTATGGGGCATGCCCCTACCCAGGCACACTTAACTATTCTAACTTTTAACTACGGGTACTAACTAACTATGAACTAGATGAAGTCCAAAGAGGGAAGCTACAGCAGAGCTGGAGCAGAGCAGTTTCAAAGCACCTTCACTGGCAGCAAGAAAGAACTGAGAGTGGGAGGGGCACGCAGCGCCCCTTATAACACACCATAGTGGTGCCACTCCAGGGATCACTAGTGGCACTCCCCTCCAGGTACTGCTAAGGGAAAATCTTCCAGCACCGGTGCACGTGGTGAGCACGCATACCTATTATGGAATGCACATGAGCAATCACTAAAAGAAGAACAAATCTTCTCTGTTAAAAAAGATACTACCTGTTTTCCTTGGAGTCTGAGAGTCACCCTGGTACTTTTTGTCTCATCACTGACAAAGATTCTTCATATGAAATTTAGTTAACAATTTTGTTGATACACAAGCCAGAACTGAACCTAGCTCACTCTCTCTTAATTGTGTTGGCTCTGCAGTAAAGTAAGCAGATATGACTCCGAACACAGATCTGTTGGAGTAAGAAAATGCCTTTTATATATAGTTGGTTTTTTTGTTTGTTTATTTGTTGTTGTTGTTGTTGTTTTTACACAATAGAGCTGTACTTTAGAAAAGGTGCAGTGGGAGGACTGAATGACTAACGGGATTGGGAATGGGCTGCTTATCTAGTTTAATCCTTCATAGCCTTTTATCTTGTGTCATCAGTCCAAATTTTACTCACGTTGATAGTGAGCAGAAGGAATTTCCACAAAATGCTGCTTCGATAGCCTACATGATGTATTTGGTCATTCTCAGTACAGTTCCTAGTGAGATGACCACATCACAAAAAGCACTATCATAATTGCCACTCACTGACCTCCATAATTGACAGTCATAGGAAAAAGACTAAAGACTGAATGTTCCTGGACGAGGAACTCTTTTAGCAGCTGATATAGGTTTCTCCAGGTTAGAGACAGGACTCATTGATGAATGGAAAAGGGATGGGATAAATACAGGACCTATCTCCTGGGTTGTCCATCTGGTATCTTCACCAGCACTTACTATAACAAAATTCCATCACAGTTTTATGAATGTTGCAACAACCGTCATTTGAGTACTATTTTCATGCTAACTCCTAAAGTCTGAATAATGCTCCGTCAGCTAGTCATCACTTAAACTGCATAACAGTATCATACGCAAAGAACATATAAACATGGGTCTCTGTATAAAAGAGGAAACACAAATCATGGAGCTTGCAATGGCTCCAAACAGCAGAACTGTTTTAAATAGCAGAGGAAGAGAACCCTAGACAGGGCTCAGCTGTACAGTTAGTTCTCTAGACATTTACCTCTGGAGATTTGAGTTTAATTTTCACTTATAGCCCAAGTAGGATATAATTTGGTTTCCTTCTAGTTCCCAGTGGACCCAAAGCATATAGTTCAGTACAACTAGCAATCTCTGCACAGGAGACCCAAGGCCTGGAATAGCAAGGAACGTTACAGGTCAAGACTGATTAGAGAGAGCTACCAGAGTGCCTGACTGCATTATGTCTGGCTCTAGCTCGTGCTATTCATACTTGACTTACATGGGCATCACATTCACTCAAAAGTTTCAGGGTGGCGAGGGAAGAAATGAATGGAATCCTCAGGAATGTCACATAAATCATCCCCGACTGCAGTTTTAACATTCACCTATAGTAACTAAATGAGTTTTGAAGACAAGGGAGACTCATTCCAGGATGGTACCATATTGTCCAAATCAAGTCTTTGGGGATTCTGGCAGAATTACTAGGCTCACAGGATACATCTACATTGTGATTTAAAAAACCTATGACACTGAGTCACAGAGCCGGGGTCAGGCTTATAGGGCTCAGGCTGCAAGGCTATAAAACTGCAGTCTAGATGCTCAGGCTCAGAATCGTGCAGGGTCTCTGAGACGCCCCTGAGGGGGAAGGGTCTCAGAACCTGGCTTCAACCCAAGACTGAATGTCTACACTGCAGTTATACAGCTCTGCTGCCAAAGTCCCACAAGCCCAAATCAGCTGACCTGAGCCAGCCACGGGTGTGCCATGGATCTTTCACCACAGTGTAAAGACCTATTTAACACTATGCTCTACAGACGGGAATGAACAACTCTGCAGCCATTCTCTGCAGTATATTTAAACATTCATAGAATACTGTGTTTCAGCCATGTCTACTAATTGATTTTCATATCTTCAGAACTTTTGTTATTTGCCAACCATATTTCTTCATGCTTGTGAAAGGCAGAAGTCATCAGCGGTATTCAATGTAAAGAGAACATAAAGACATAAAATAAAAGCAGCACAGACTGGACCTCCATTTTGGAAGGTCAAAGCACTGTGGCGAAGAAGAAAGCCAGCGCCTCAGCAGAGTGGAACCAGCTGCAGCTGCTATCAGCAAGACAAAAAAACCAACTGGGGAAGCCTGCCTGCATGCCTGAAAGGAAGGAATAGGGCATGAAAATCTGCATCTGGATTGGATATCACCTTTCAGCCTGAAAGATGATGAGAACTCAATCTTTGTTTCATACAAGTTGCAACCACAAATGCAGAAATAGCTAATTATGTTCCAACAAGGGTCCGTATACTTATACTGGGCACAACGTCTGCTCCACTCTGCTCCTTCTTTATTCTTTCTCTTGTTACATATTAGTGCATGCAGTGATTGGGACATTCTTCCTGAGGCATCCAGCCGTCGGTCTCCATATGTGAAAAGACTGACATTTAAGCAGCCAAGCATCCATTTGACATGGCAGATGGCTGCCAGTCTAGATGTGGGTTCTGACTGCATATTGTTTTTCTTTCTCTTGTGATCTAGCCTCTTTTCAAAACGATGATCAGTGGGTCTACATTCTGCAAGATACTCCCTGAACCATCTCCTGCCTTTGCATTAAAGGAGTGAACCTTCTTAATTACAAGAACTACAACTGTGTCCATTGGTTCTCCCGGTGGATGCAGACTGGACAGTGTATTCATGGCACTATCTCTTAGCCAATCTGACTGCTGTTAGGTGGCAACTGGGGCTGCATTTAAGTTTTGTGGAGAGGTCTTTTGCAAAGCCACTGCCTGTTAGATTCTCACTTGATGATGGTGTGACGTTACACCCCATATTCTTCACAGAAATATGATGATATGAATATGGCATAACGAAGATACTTTACGCAAGATGGCTCACATAAGATATTGGAAAGGTTATGATTTACTGAATGTGATTAACCAATTTTGCATGCATGTATCATTTCTCTATTTGAAGTTAGGAATATTGACTATGTAACAATTACAACTGTGTGTGTACTTGGGAAATGCCCACCAGACAGTAAGCAATCAGACCTAATGGGCTCTTAAAAAAAGACAATGAGTCTTTGAAGATGTGGATCTCCCATCTGCCTGGAGCTCCTTCCTGTGGACATTGCAAACAAGCCTGGTTTCATAGTTGCTTTGACACTGTAAGGTCAGGTGATAAGATCACCTGATACAGACTACCACCTTGGACACTGCTGGTACTTTTCCACTGGAAACAGAGGCTTCCTGCCTTATGTAAATTCCATTTAAGGCTGGGCAGTAAGGCAAACAGGACTCTCCTCCACTGCCTACCTAAGAAGAAAGACTGCTGAAAGTACCTGAAGGGACAAACGAACTAATCTGAGGGGAAAGGCAGGGTGAGTCCAGACTGAGGCAGGGGTGAGTCCAGTCTGCAAGAAGAAATAACTGGAACTCAGAGCTACTGAAACTCTGCAACTTGCCTAAACTAACATTTAGGTGAGAAATTACTTCTTGAAACCAGTCTCTTTAAGATCTTAAGCTTAGTAGGCGTGTTTCATTTTATTTGCTCAGTAATCTGTTGTTGTAATTGTTCTGTTTGCTATCACTTAAAATCTGCCTTTTATAGTTAAATTTGTTTTTGTTTATTATTAAACCCAGTTTGTGAAATTTCTAACTGGAGGACAAGAAGTTGTGCATCTCTCTCTCACATTGAGGGAGAAGGTGATTTTTTATGCACTTGCACTGTGCAGATCTTTCTGTAAAGTGCAAGACAGTATTATTTTGGGTTTATTCCCCAAAGAGGGTGTGCATGTGAGTGCTGGGTGAATCCTCAAACAGAGCGGACTTCAGTCTGTCTGCAGATGGGTGTGGCCGTATCCCTGTGTGTGCAGCAAGAGGCTTGAAGGCCTAATTCAGCAAAACAGGGAGAGAGAATCCAGGCTGTTGGAGCAGGAGGGGCTCAGTGAAACCCCAGTACATCAAGTGGCATCCCAGAAGGTGGGGTCTAACCCATCACAGATGGATCCTGCCAGGTGTCCACATCCTCAAAAATATTCAAATACTCCCCCTTGCCAACATAAAAGGAAGAACAAGTGATACTTCCTACACCCCTTGTAGAATTGCCCCACCCTCTGCATGTTGCCTAGGAGAGATCCAGGTGAAAATTTGGATGACCATGGCAGAGAAATCCTAGAAGCATAAGAATCTGCACAACAAAATTAAAAAAATCCACACAAATTTATCACAATAAACCAGTGTTTACAGAGATTGGCATCACATTGACTGAGAAAGCTCACTGGGAATTTGATTAAAAAACTATTCATCTCAAATGGATAACAAAGATATGACACACATCTCATGAGAACTGCCACAGTCACTCAAACTAATGGCCCATCTAGCCCAGTATCTTGTCTCTAACAGTGGCCCATAGCAGAGCTTAAGGAGGAGTGTACTGAACAGGGAAAATTGGAGGAGATCCACCCGTCTTCCCCTCCTGGCTTCTGGCAGTTACAGGTTTAGGGTCACCCTGAGCATGGCATTACATCCCTGACCATCTTGGCTAGTAGCCACTAAGGGACATATCCTCCATGAACTTATGTAGTTCTTTTTCGAACCCACTTTTACTTTTGGCCATCACAACATCCCATGGCAATAGTTTCACAGTTTAATTTTGCATTCTGTGAAACAGTATTTCCACTTGTTTGTATTAAACTTGCTGCCTATTCATTTCTCAATCATCATCCTTGTGAAATGCAGTGCTTTAAAAAGAATCTGAATGATAATTCCAGGGATAATTTCTGGGAACATTTTCACTTTGTTCTCCTACATCTTTATGAATTTTGATAGTAGGACTCTACTATCATTATTTACATGCTAAATAACCACAGTCCAGTCTTTGGGCAGCCATGGTTAACAGCACTGGCAGCACATGTGGCTCATTAGCTCATTTCTGGCAATTTTCTTGGTTGTAATCGGACAAATGGAATAAGAGGCTGCTCCAGTTACCCAGCTCACTTTACCTCTGGCTCCTCTCTGGAGTGCACCACTCTAGGCCTCTCTTGAATTTCTCCCACCTCAATCTGGGCTGCAGTCCCACGTATACCAACCATGATTACCTCAGCAAGCCTTATTAGGCTCACTACCTGCAGTCCTGTTTCCTCTAGAGCGATGACCAGTGCTATCTACTGACCGGACACCCTTCTTTAAGTAACATATTGTTGATTTAGAACCAAAACATTGAAGAGAAAACAATCTGAAAGCAGTAAACACTCTCTGTGTACCTGTCTTTCCCTGGGTATGTCTACACAGAGATAAAAAAACCTATCTAGCAGGAGTCAGCTGACTCAGGCTCATGGGGCTCAGGCTCCAAGGCTGAAAAATTGTTGCACAGACATTTGAGCTTGGGCTGGAGCCCAAGCTCTGGAACACTGTGAGGGTGGAGGGTCACAGAGACTGGGCACCAGCCCAAGCCCAAATGTCTACACAGGAATTTTTAACCCTGCAGCCCGAGCCCCAGGAGCCCGAGTCAGCAGACCCAGGCCAGCCATTGCTGTGCTGCCGCCTTTTATCCTGTTAGACCTACCCCTACAGGCTTATCATTCCTGGGAAGACACCAACTGCCTCAGACCTGCCTGTAGAACAGATCTGTGTCCAGGTCAGTCTGTTCTCCCTATGAACAGTTCACTGGCAACCTTCCCCTCCTTGGCTCTTGAGAGAGTCTTTTTAACTGTTTAGTGTCCCTTTGATCTTCAGGCTGCCTGGCAAAACAGTTGTGCAACCTTGGGCTGGAGCCTGGAAGCAGCATCTTCATTGCTAATAGCTTGACCATTGACTTGTAATCACTGCTTATCTAGAACTACTGAATTGCCTTCCTGTGTGTTTTTCTAAGCTAGATCAATACATTCATACGAAAGCCCAATAACTCAACATAGCTCTGCAGTGACTATCACCCTGACCAGTCACATATAATGTTCATAAAATTATTACAGATCAGTATTCCTAGATTATTACATAGCAGCTTCATGTCTGCCATAGAGGCCTTGGACGACTATGATTCTGTAAACTGATGGGCTCATACCAGCTCACACAAATATCAGGCCATTTATTTCAACAGTTGAACTTTGACAATAAACTGCAGATGAATTTTGGGTGATTGTTTGATAGAAAGGTCAAATTTCAGGTTTTGGAATTCCCCTCCACTCAGAAACTCAGTGAATAAGTGCAAAAACCTCAAGACTCTTAACTCAAGGGGAATTTGGAAATTAATTGTGTCAGTGAGGGCCTTGTTACAAACATATAGTACTGGGCTGGGTTACTGCTGTGCTTTGTTAGTGTGGCATTCTGTATTTCAAAACAGCACCCTGGAATCCCTGTAACTCACCCATCATATAATAATGATGTTTCACACAAAGCATGCCATGTAGGATAACATATGAAAGGTCATGATCGGCTGAAACCCAGTCTTCTGTCCAAACATGTATAGAATCTCAGGGCTGGAAGGGACCACAAGAGGTCATCTAATCCAACCCCCTGCTCAAAGCAGGACCAATCCCCAGACAGATTTTTGCCCCAGCTCCCTAAGTGGCCCCCTTGAGGGCTGAACTCACAACCCTGGGTTTAGCAGGCTAATGCTCAAACCACTGAGCTATCCTGCCCCTCCTGTATATTATTAGTGTATATGAAGTTATGAGCTTTTGCTGTATGATTGTTACTGAAATATGTTGTAGGTTTGAGTCTCTCTACTACTAGCTAGTGCTCCATTCCTGGCAGGGTGTTATGCAACCATTAATCAGCAGGGGAGGTGTAAACAAGGGATTTACAATACTGTAAGAGGGCTGCACAAGCCTCTTGCAATGGGGAATTGATCAACTCTGTGACTCAGCAAAGCACACCAGGACATGTCTGAGCTAATGTTATACAGGCACATGGATTGCAGCTATAAAAGCAGCTATAAAATAGGGGACAGCAGCATCATGCTTTTGGCTTTCCCTCCCCCCTTGGCTGGAAGCAACAAGAACACTGGGAAAACTAATCCCAGGCTTAATGGGGACGCCAGCGTATTAAGAACTGTAACATCTAGTGGGGTGAGAAAACTGCTTGATACAAATACTGCCCAGTCTAATAAGGTTTAAGATTTAGACTGTGCAGTTACCTTTTATTTTCTTTGGTAACTATCGCTGACCTTCTGTGCCTACCACTTATAATCACTTAAAAATCTATCTTTCTGTAGTTAATAAATCTGTTTTATATTTTACCTAAAAGAATGCATTTTGGCTGAAGTACTTTGGAAATCTTAGCTCAGTTTACAAAGGCTAGTGTGTGTCCTCTCCACATTGATGGAGAGGCAGACTGGGTAATAAACTTACACTGGTGAGGCTTCTGACCAGGGCAAGACCGTACAGTTCTGGGGTGCAAGGCTGGGGGCTTGGGAAATTTGCTGGTGCCTTTCTCTGTGTGATTTGTGAGTGGCTCAGGGAGAATTCATGTAATCTAGCTGGGTGTGGGGCTCCACATGCTGTTGTAGTGAATAACAAACAGCGCCTGGAGAGGTTTGCTGCTTGTCACTATCAAAGCATTGTGAGAGACAGCCCAGGCTGGAGAATAGGGGGACATAGGGGTACCCCAGTTCCAGGTCGTACCCTGGGGACCCCATCACAGCTAGCATATCAGGCATTCTGCAGCACACCCCACCAACAAATCAGATATAAAGCACCACCTACGCCCCTTATTTTTATGGCAAACTGGCAGGGTGGATTGATTAAAATCAGCAAGACAGGAAACCTTGATTTAAATAATTGGTTTTAATTTTGTTTTGCATTTGTACTTTTTAGTTATTTTCATAAAGAAAGTTTCATTGTCAACTAACCATTAAATCATGTTGCTTTGAAGCCAAATATAGCCTTTGCACTAAATTTGGTAAATCGTTTTATTAACCAGGAAGATGCACTAGATCTATATAGAAATTTATTTAAGCAATTATGTAGCTTTTAACATACAATTATTCAGATTCTTAATTGTTACTTTTTTATGTTAAAAAATGGTAAATGACATATTTCTTCTTTACTAGATTTTTTTTTTAACTCAGGATTTGTGTCAAGCTGGTTGAGGGTGGAAATTAGAATTCAAATAAAAATGTACAGAAACGTTATTTTAAAATTGCTTTTCATTAGTGAAATAAAATTACCTTAAATGTGCTGGCTACATAAAGGGAAAAAAAGTTTATCGAAGTACATTTAGTGAAATCGAAGTACATTTAGTGAAAAAAGGAAGTATTAACTTCAGTTACTGAATAGATGTTTTGTTATGCTTATAAGAAGCAAACGGGATCTTTTTCACGGGAAAAGGCAATATGCTGCATTTATTGAAGATACAATTAGCATATGCATTTAATTACATTACACAAACACACACACACACACACACACACAGTCCCACCAGTCAATGTTATAGTTACCAGTTTAGAGTCCAGATCAATCTAGTGGCCACTAGCGTTGATCGGTGGGTACGAAGAGCTGGGTTTCGTCAGTCGCGACACGATGCTTTGGGAAGTCTTGGCAGGACGAACCCAAAGTTTTATGGCAAGGCATTTTGTATATAGTGATTTTTTTTTTTGCGACCAACGAGTTTTGGACCATTATGCTGCAATTAACTGTTGTTTGACAGTGTTTGTTTTTTAAATGTTTTTTTATTTTAATTTTTTTTTAAATTTTGAGAGTTATTTTATGCTGTTTTTGATTACCTCTATTTTGTTTAATTGATAGTTGTTTGTTTTATTTTTAGAGGTGTTAATTTGCTTTTTTTTTTTTTTTTACTTTTAATAGGGCGGTTGCAGCCTTTTCAAAGAATCATAGAAATCAGATGTGAAGGGACCTCAGGAGGTCATCTAGTCCAACACCCTGCTCAAGCAGGACCAATTTCCAACTAAATCATCCCAGCCAGGGCTTTGCAAGCTGACCTTGTGAAACCTCTAAGAAAGGAGATTCCACCACCTCCTTAGGTAACCCATTCCAGTGCTTTACCACCATCCTGTGAAAAGTTTTTTCTAATATCCAACCTAAACCCTCCCAACTGCAATTTGAGACCATTGCTCCTTGTTCGTCATCAGGTACCACTGAGAAAGTCTAGATCCATCTCTTTGGACCCCCTTTCGGAGTTGAAAGCAGCGATCAATCCCCCTCTTCTTCTCTTCTGAAGACTAATAATCCCAGTTCCTCCTCCGTCCTCATGAAATCATGCGCTCCAGCCCCAATCATTCTGTTGCCCTCCAGTGGACTCTTTCCAAATTTCACATCTTTCTTGTAGTGGGGGCCCAAACTAGACACAGTACCCTGATGAGGCCTCACCAATGTCGAATAGAAGGAATGATCACGTCCCTCGATCTGCTGGCATGCCCCTCTCTATACAGCCCCAAAATGCGTTACCTTCTTGGCACACAAGGGCACACTCTTGACTCATATCCAGCTTCGTCTCTACTGTAACCCCTAGGTCTTTTCTGCAGAAAAGGTGCTCTTGCGTTTGTTTGTTGTTGGGGGGTTGTACCTTTGGCTTAGCGATGGCTTTTACACTTATTTTTTTATATTACATGTTTTATTACAATATAAAGAAATTAATTTTCACAGAACATTTTGAACAGGACATTAAATTGCGATGCAAAAGAAAACATTATTGCATTTTTTAACTTATTTTAATGCTAAACTTACAACTAATTGTGACCCTTAGAGGTCTGTTATTGCCTTGAATCAGCACAGACACAGATCTGGCTGATGTTTTACCAATGCCTATTGGCCATTCCTTTTTGCTGTTTAAAAAGGGTGGCTGGCAGGATATGATTAATTATCACCATAATTAATATATGCTACATTTTTATTTAAATTATATTAAAATACAACATAAAATATTACTATTGACAATTTCTGGTCACCATGGGCCAGATTTTCCAAGGTTTTAGGTGCCAATGGACTTTTCAAAGAAGTTAGGTACCTAACGCCCACTGAAAAACATGGGTATGTTGATAAATGGGAGTAGGCACACTGATTAGAGGTTCTGAAAATACCATTATGGTATTTACCAGCATCTAGGTGCCTAAAATCTTTGAGAAACTGTCCCATGTTAAAGCAGCAGAGAACCTGTGGCACCTTATAGACTAACATCGTTTTGGAGCATGAGCTTCGTGGGTGAATATCCCACTTCGTCAGATGCATGTAGTGGAATTTCCAGGGCAGGTCAGGTATATATATGCTGCAAGCAAGCTAGAGGTTCTTCACATTTTTGGATTAGTAGATCTCCTCTCTCACTTGGTTGATCATAGATTAAAAAGCAAAACAGGCTTTCTTAGTTATCTCCCCGTATTCAGTTTCTCACCTTTTAAGACTAGTCAGATAGAAAAAAATTCCCCTGACTTTTCTAGATTCCAGATTCCAATCTGCAGAAGGACATTGCAATAATCGGGTCTGTTAACTCCCTGTCGCAACCCTAAAGTGCACGCTTTAAACACGGGTCTCTTTATGGCCAATTGTCGGCCCATAGCCATTTTGTTTTAGTAAAAGGACAAGGTGGTCTCCATTTTGGTCAGATTTTATTCCTTAAGGATAGGAAAGCCCCAAGGTTCAATGTGCATACCCTGAGCATGTCGGGTGCACCTATGAGCCGTATACAGACATGTAAGCATTGTCTCAAACAAGAAGTAGCATGCTGCCAAGTACAGCTTCTGTACGTAGAAGGCTCCTGCCTGGAACTGGAAGGCGGAGGAGCTAGGGGGCCATCGGTATCATGATGTAAAAGAACCAATCTGAGACTGACAAAGATAAAAGCCCCCAAACAAAACATATGTCCACGCCAGAATCGGGAGGTGTTCCGCGTGTCAGCTGAAAAGTCTGTCACCCTTTCAGCCAGTATCTCCTCCGGATTTGCCGGCTCAGGTCGTTCGTGTTAAACAAGACCACTCTCTATTCGGTGCATGGTGTTTATGCTGGTGTCGGCTGTATCTAGAGTGTGGTATGTATTTGTAATTTCTGCAAATATTTCTGCTCTTGCCTGACTCTTCCCCGCCTCTACCCCCTTTTCTGTTCTATGCGTTTATTTCATTCATGTATAAGAAAAGTGGTTGGTTTTTTTTTCCTTTTCCTTTTCTCTTTTATAGCTTACTTTTGGCCTTGTTTCTTCCTTTATGTGAAGCAGTGTGATAAGAGTAAACACGTTGGCTCTTCCTAGCCAAGTGTAATTTATTCCATTAAAATAAACGCAGCCATTTGCTTTAACGAAATCCGTTGGTGTCCCGCTATTCTCTCCCTTAATGTTCACTCGAACCTTACGTGTCCAGCAGTCCCGTATAACATAGGCCATAGAATTTCCTCCAAATAACTCCTAGAGCAGATTTTTAGAAAAATATCCAATCTCTTTTTAAAATTGCAGTGATGAAGACTCCAGCAATCTTAGTAAATTGTTTCATGGTTGATCTCTCACTGTTAAAAATTTAGCCTTATTTCAATTTGAATTGCTAGCTTCACTTCCAGCACTGGATTGTATTCCTCCGAGCATGCTCAATACATTGTTAGTCTCAAGGTGCCACAAGGACTCCTGTTCTTTTTGCAGCATACAGACTAACAAAGCGGCTACTCTGAATTCTATTTACCTTACCTGTTAGACTGAAGAGCCCAGTATCAAATATTCATTCCCATGTAGGCATCCATAGACTGTAATCAAGTCACCCTTAACCTCTGTTTGTAAATAAATAGATTGAATTTCTTGGTCTATTACTGTAAGGCAGGTTTTCTAATTCTTTAATCATTCTCATGGCTCTTATCTGAGCCCTCTCCAATTTATCAACATGCTTCTTGAATTGTGGGCACCAGAACTGGACACTGGACTGTTGGATGCAGCGGTCGTCCCTTCACCAAATGCAGAGATAGAATAACCTCTCTACTTCTCTTCAAGATTCCCCTGTTTATGCATCCAAGGATTGCATTAGCCCTTTGGCCACAGTGTTGCACAGGGAGCTCATATTCAGCTGATTATCCACCACAACCCCCAAACCTTTTTCAAAATCACTGCTTCCCAGGATAGATTCCCCCATCATATAAATATGGTCTACATTCTTTCCTAGATGTATACATTTACCCATATTAAAATACACATTGTTTGCCTGAGCCCAGCTTACCAAGCGATCCAGATCACTCTCTATCACGGACCTGTCCCCTTCATTATTTACCATCTCCTTAATTTTTATGTCATTTGCATCATCAGTGAAGATTTCACATTTTCTTCCAAGTCATTGATAAAAATGTTAAATAGCATAGGGTCTAGTGAGTGTTATGTACTCCTTCACTAGAAACATATCCTCTCTGTAATGATTCCATGTTTAGAATTACATTTTGAGACCCATCAGTTAGCCGGCTTTTAATCCATTTAATGTGTGCCACGTTAATTTTATATTATTCTAGTTTTTGAATCAAAGTGTCATGCAGTATCCAGTCCAATGCCTTACAGAAGTGTAAATATATTACATCAACACTATTACTTTTATCAACCTAACTTGTAATCTCATGAAAAAAAGATATCAAGTTAGTTTGACAGGATCTATCAGAAAGTCAGGGTCCAAAAATTTCATTCCCAATTATTTTTTCTGCAAAAGTATTTGCTCTCTTACCTCTGGGAACCACCTCAATAATTCTAAGGGACCACTAAGAAATTCTCATACCAAATTTCAGATTTGAATAGGATGAAATGAGAAATCTGATAATGTGAACAAGAAAGAGAGAGAGAGAGAAATGTTTAGACTTGGGAGAGAAGAAAGGAAACAGAATATGACTGGCCATAGTTTAGTGCCAGGCCTATTAACATACCCACATCACTCTCTGGTTTTATATGAAATCACCCATACTAACCCTTGAGACCAGCATTAGAAAAACTAATTGATTGCTTGAACTTCCCTACAGACCTCTGTGACAAACTGGGAATGTTCTTAATGTTTTCTCTGAATACTGTGTTGGTGCCTCAGTGTCCCCATGGCAGTTCTTAAGTATCTAGGTAGTGGAATAAGGGTGTGTGATTGCTGCAGAGGAAGGGGCCAGTGCACCTAAATGCCTGGCACTCTGTCTCCTAGCAACTG
>NC_133793.1:15780619-15798799 GCF_003597395.2 Chelonoidis abingdonii | reverse complement strand
GCCTAGCTCACTGACTGTCGACTCCGAAGGGAGGCCAGGCTGGCATACGATCTACTGCTATCCTGGGATGGGGACAAGTGGCGGTGTCACAAGCGGTGCCGAGCTTGAGACCGTGACCCCGGTGTGAAGGAGCGGGAGTACCGTCTGTAGCGGCTGCTCCGTGAATGACTCTGATGGGAAGATCCACGATGACTGGGTGATGGCGATCTACGCCTGGGATTGCAGGAGCAGTGCCGCAGCGGGGATCTGGAGCGGGACGAAGAGTGGGAGCGCCATCAACGTCCATACCATGAGGGACTATGACAGCGTCTCGGCGTCAGCAGTCTCTGGTGCCATCTGTCCAAATCCCAGCAGGGCACACTCTGATCGCGAGGGTTGGGGATCAACAGGGATCGGTGCAGGCTGTGCACGGGATGGTCAATGTGTGGAGAATGGCATAGGTGACCTTCCCTCGACTGTGAGCGGTACCATGCAGGCGATGACTCTGGAGGTCCGAGCGCCAGCTTGCCTCTGGACCGGAGAGCTGCTGGCATCAGTGCAACTGGTAACGGTAGAGATGTAACATCTCGAGCTGCCTGCAGGGCCTCCGGCGTGGAGGGCACCCGAATGTGGCCACTGGTGTCCAGGGAGGTTGGTTCAGAGTAGGCCGGGCTACTCCGCTCAATTTGAGTCAAAGGTTGATGGGGATCGAGGGCTAGTCTCTCCCCTAGCCTTCATGGAGAAGACTACTTCTTCTCCTTTTTAGAGTGCCCCATGGACGGGGAGTGGTGCTGACTGGTGGAAGACACCGTTGGGTCACCACACACTGATGCCGCAGTGCTCAGTGCCGAGTTGGAGCAGTGCAGCAGTGTTGGGGTCAGGGCTGACTCCACCAAAATGACTTGAAGCTGTATGTCCTGCTCCTTCTTGGTCTGAGGCTTAAAGGATCTGCAAATTTTGCAGCGATCGCTGAGGTGGGTTCCCCAGACAGCATAAACAGTCAGCATGTGGATCACTCATGAGCACAGGCCTTTTACAAGTGTCACACGACTTAAAGCCCGGGGTATGGGGCATGCCCCTACCCAGGCACACTTAACTATTCTAACTTTTAACTACGGGTACTAACTAACTATGAACTAGATGAAGTCCAAAGAGGGAAGCTACAGCAGAGCTGGAGCAGAGCAGTTTCAAAGCACCTTCACTGGCAGCAAGAAAGAACTGAGAGTGGGAGGGGCACGCAGCGCCCCTTATAACACACCATAGTGGTGCCACTCCAGGGATCACTAGTGGCACTCCCCTCCAGGTACTGCTAAGGGAAAATCTTCCAGCACCGGTGCACGTGGTGAGCACTCATACCTATTATGGAATGCACATGAGCAATCACTAAAAGAAGAACAAATCTTCTCTGTTAAAAAAGATACTACCTGTTTTCCTTGGAGTCTGAGAGTCACCCTGGTACTTTTTGTCTCATCACTGACAAAGATTCTTCATATGAAATTTAGTTAACAATTTTGTTGATACACAAGCCAGAACTGAACCTAGCTCACTCTCTCTTAATTGTGTTGGCTCTGCAGTAAAGTAAGCAGATATGACTCCGAACACAGATCTGTTGGAGTAAGAAAATGCCTTTTATATATAGTTGGTTTTTTTGTTTGTTTATTTGTTGTTGTTGTTGTTGTTTTTACACAATAGAGCTGTACTTTAGAAAAGGTGCAGTGGGAGGACTGAATGACTAACGGGATTGGGAATGGGCTGCTTATCTAGTTTAATCCTTCATAGCCTTTTATCTTGTGTCATCAGTCCAAATTTTACTCACGTTGATAGTGAGCAGAAGGAATTTCCACAAAATGCTGCTTCGATAGCCTACATGATGTATTTGGTCATTCTCAGTACAGTTCCTAGTGAGATGACCACATCACAAAAAGCACTATCATAATTGCCACTCACTGACCTCCATAATTGACAGTCATAGGAAAAAGACTAAAGACTGAATGTTCCTGGACGAGGAACTCTTTTAGCAGCTGATATAGGTTTCTCCAGGTTAGAGACAGGACTCATTGATGAATGGAAAAGGGATGGGATAAATACAGGACCTATCTCCTGGGTTGTCCATCTGGTATCTTCACCAGCACTTACTATAACAAAATTCCATCACAGTTTTATGAATGTTGCAACAACCGTCATTTGAGTACTATTTTCATGCTAACTCCTAAAGTCTGAATAATGCTCCGTCAGCTAGTCATCACTTAAACTGCATAACAGTATCATACGCAAAGAACATATAAACATGGGTCTCTGTATAAAAGAGGAAACACAAATCATGGAGCTTGCAATGGCTCCAAACAGCAGAACTGTTTTAAATAGCAGAGGAAGAGAACCCTAGACAGGGCTCAGCTGTACAGTTAGTTCTCTAGACATTTACCTCTGGAGATTTGAGTTTAATTTTCACTTATAGCCCAAGTAGGATATAATTTGGTTTCCTTCTAGTTCCCAGTGGACCCAAAGCATATAGTTCAGTACAACTAGCAATCTCTGCACAGGAGACCCAAGGCCTGGAATAGCAAGGAACGTTACAGGTCAAGACTGATTAGAGAGAGCTACCAGAGTGCCTGACTGCATTATGTCTGGCTCTAGCTCGTGCTATTCATACTTGACTTACATGGGCATCACATTCACTCAAAAGTTTCAGGGTGGCGAGGGAAGAAATGAATGGAATCCTCAGGAATGTCACATAAATCATCCCCGACTGCAGTTTTAACATTCACCTATAGTAACTAAATGAGTTTTGAAGACAAGGGAGACTCATTCCAGGATGGTACCATATTGTCCAAATCAAGTCTTTGGGGATTCTGGCAGAATTACTAGGCTCACAGGATACATCTACATTGTGATTTAAAAAACCTATGACACTGAGTCACAGAGCCGGGGTCAGGCTTATAGGGCTCAGGCTGCAAGGCTATAAAACTGCAGTCTAGATGCTCAGGCTCAGAATCGTGCAGGGTCTCTGAGACGCCCCTGAGGGGGAAGGGTCTCAGAACCTGGCTTCAACCCAAGACTGAATGTCTACACTGCAGTTATACAGCTCTGCTGCCAAAGTCCCACAAGCCCAAATCAGCTGACCTGAGCCAGCCACGGGTGTGCCATGGATCTTTCACCACAGTGTAAAGACCTATTTAACACTATGCTCTACAGACGGGAATGAACAACTCTGCAGCCATTCTCTGCAGTATATTTAAACATTCATAGAATACTGTGTTTCAGCCATGTCTACTAATTGATTTTCATATCTTCAGAACTTTTGTTATTTGCCAACCATATTTCTTCATGCTTGTGAAAGGCAGAAGTCATCAGCGGTATTCAATGTAAAGAGAACATAAAGACATAAAATAAAAGCAGCACAGACTGGACCTCCATTTTGGAAGGTCAAAGCACTGTGGCGAAGAAGAAAGCCAGCGCCTCAGCAGAGTGGAACCAGCTGCAGCTGCTATCAGCAAGACAAAAAAACCAACTGGGGAAGCCTGCCTGCATGCCTGAAAGGAAGGAATAGGGCATGAAAATCTGCATCTGGATTGGATATCACCTTTCAGCCTGAAAGATGATGAGAACTCAATCTTTGTTTCATACAAGTTGCAACCACAAATGCAGAAATAGCTAATTATGTTCCAACAAGGGTCCGTATACTTATACTGGGCACAACGTCTGCTCCACTCTGCTCCTTCTTTATTCTTTCTCTTGTTACATATTAGTGCATGCAGTGATTGGGACATTCTTCCTGAGGCATCCAGCCGTCGGTCTCCATATGTGAAAAGACTGACATTTAAGCAGCCAAGCATCCATTTGACATGGCAGATGGCTGCCAGTCTAGATGTGGGTTCTGACTGCATATTGTTTTTCTTTCTCTTGTGATCTAGCCTCTTTTCAAAACGATGATCAGTGGGTCTACATTCTGCAAGATACTCCCTGAACCATCTCCTGCCTTTGCATTAAAGGAGTG
Organism: Chelonoidis abingdonii; assembly: GCF_003597395.2. NCBI lineage: Eukaryota > Metazoa > Chordata > Testudines > Testudinidae > Chelonoidis > Chelonoidis abingdonii. The sequence goes on along the minus strand of NC_133793.1, from coordinate 15,794,826 downwards.
AACCTTCTTAATTACAAGAACTACAACTGTGTCCATTGGTTCTCCCGGTGGATGCAGACTGGACAGTGTATTCATGGCACTATCTCTTAGCCAATCTGACTGCTGTTAGGTGGCAACTGGGGCTGCATTTAAGTTTTGTGGAGAGGTCTTTTGCAAAGCCACTGCCTGTTAGATTCTCACTTGATGATGGTGTGACGTTACACCCCATATTCTTCACAGAAATATGATGATATGAATATGGCATAACGAAGATACTTTACGCAAGATGGCTCACATAAGATATTGGAAAGGTTATGATTTACTGAATGTGATTAACCAATTTTGCATGCATGTATCATTTCTCTATTTGAAGTTAGGAATATTGACTATGTAACAATTACAACTGTGTGTGTACTTGGGAAATGCCCACCAGACAGTAAGCAATCAGACCTAATGGGCTCTTAAAAAAAGACAATGAGTCTTTGAAGATGTGGATCTCCCATCTGCCTGGAGCTCCTTCCTGTGGACATTGCAAACAAGCCTGGTTTCATAGTTGCTTTGACACTGTAAGGTCAGGTGATAAGATCACCTGATACAGACTACCACCTTGGACACTGCTGGTACTTTTCCACTGGAAACAGAGGCTTCCTGCCTTATGTAAATTCCATTTAAGGCTGGGCAGTAAGGCAAACAGGACTCTCCTCCACTGCCTACCTAAGAAGAAAGACTGCTGAAAGTACCTGAAGGGACAAACGAACTAATCTGAGGGGAAAGGCAGGGTGAGTCCAGACTGAGGCAGGGGTGAGTCCAGTCTGCAAGAAGAAATAACTGGAACTCAGAGCTACTGAAACTCTGCAACTTGCCTAAACTAACATTTAGGTGAGAAATTACTTCTTGAAACCAGTCTCTTTAAGATCTTAAGCTTAGTAGGCGTGTTTCATTTTATTTGCTCAGTAATCTGTTGTTGTAATTGTTCTGTTTGCTATCACTTAAAATCTGCCTTTTATAGTTAAATTTGTTTTTGTTTATTATTAAACCCAGTTTGTGAAATTTCTAACTGGAGGACAAGAAGTTGTGCATCTCTCTCTCACATTGAGGGAGAAGGTGATTTTTTATGCACTTGCACTGTGCAGATCTTTCTGTAAAGTGCAAGACAGTATTATTTTGGGTTTATTCCCCAAAGAGGGTGTGCATGTGAGTGCTGGGTGAATCCTCAAACAGAGCGGACTTCAGTCTGTCTGCAGATGGGTGTGGCCGTATCCCTGTGTGTGCAGCAAGAGGCTGGAAGGCCTAATTCAGCAAAACAGGGAGAGAGAATCCAGGCTGTTGGAGCAGGAGGGGCTCAGTGAAACCCCAGTACATCAAGTGGCATCCCAGAAGGTGGGGTCTAACCCATCACAGATGGATCCTGCCAGGTGTCCACATCCTCAAAAATATTCAAATTCTCCCCCTTGCCAACATAAAAGGAAGAACAAGTGATACTTCCTACACCCCTTGTAGAATTGCCCCACCCTCTGCATGTTGCCTAGGAGAGATCCAGGTGAAAATTTGGATGACCATGGCAGAGAAATCCTAGAAGCATAAGAATCTGCACAACAAAATTAAAAAAATCCACACAAATTTATCACAATAAACCAGTGTTTACAGAGATTGGCATCACATTGACTGAGAAAGCTCACTGGGAATTTGATTAAAAAACTATTCATCTCAAATGGATAACAAAGATATGACACACATCTCATGAGAACTGCCACAGTCACTCAAACTAATGGCCCATCTAGCCCAGTATCTTGTCTCTAACAGTGGCCCATAGCAGAGCTTAAGGAGGAGTGTACTGAACAGGGAAAATTGGAGGAGATCCACCCGTCTTCCCCTCCTGGCTTCTGGCAGTTACAGGTTTAGGGTCACCCTGAGCATGGCATTACATCCCTGACCATCTTGGCTAGTAGCCACTAAGGGACATATCCTCCATGAACTTATGTAGTTCTTTTTCGAACCCACTTTTACTTTTGGCCATCACAACATCCCATGGCAATAGTTTCACAGTTTAATTTTGCATTCTGTGAAACAGTATTTCCACTTGTTTGTATTAAACTTGCTGCCTATTCATTTCTCAATCATCATCCTTGTGAAATGCAGTGCTTTAAAAAGAATCTGAATGATAATTCCAGGGATAATTTCTGGGAACATTTTCACTTTGTTCTCCTACATCTTTATGAATTTTGATAGTAGGACTCTACTATCATTATTTACATGCTAAATAACCACAGTCCAGTCTTTGGGCAGCCATGGTTAACAGCACTGGCAGCACATGTGGCTCATTAGCTCATTTCTGGCAATTTTCTTGGTTGTAATCGGACAAATGGAATAAGAGGCTGCTCCAGTTACCCAGCTCACTTTACCTCTGGCTCCTCTCTGGAGTGCACCACTCTAGGCCTCTCTTGAATTTCTCCCACCTCAATCTGGGCTGCAGTCCCACGTATACCAACCATGATTACCTCAGCAAGCCTTATTAGGCTCACTACCTGCAGTCCTGTTTCCTCTAGAGCGATGACCAGTGCTATCTACTGACCGGACACCCTTCTTTAAGTAACATATTGTTGATTTAGAACCAAAACATTGAAGAGAAAACAATCTGAAAGCAGTAAACACTCTCTGTGTACCTGTCTTTCCCTGGGTATGTCTACACAGAGATAAAAAAACCTATCTAGCAGGAGTCAGCTGACTCAGGCTCATGGGGCTCAGGCTCCAAGGCTGAAAAATTGTTGCACAGACATTTGAGCTTGGGCTGGAGCCCAAGCTCTGGAACACTGTGAGGGTGGAGGGTCACAGAGACTGGGCACCAGCCCAAGCCCAAATGTCTACACAGGAATTTTTAACCCTGCAGCCCGAGCCCCAGGAGCCCGAGTCAGCAGACCCAGGCCAGCCATTGCTGTGCTGCCGCCTTTTATCCTGTTAGACCTACCCCTACAGGCTTATCATTCCTGGGAAGACACCAACTGCCTCAGACCTGCCTGTAGAACAGATCTGTGTCCAGGTCAGTCTGTTCTCCCTATGAACAGTTCACTGGCAACCTTCCCCTCCTTGGCTCTTGAGAGAGTCTTTTTAACTGTTTAGTGTCCCTTTGATCTTCAGGCTGCCTGGCAAAACAGTTGTGCAACCTTGGGCTGGAGCCTGGAAGCAGCATCTTCATTGCTAATAGCTTGACCATTGACTTGTAATCACTGCTTATCTAGAACTACTGAATTGCCTTCCTGTGTGTTTTTCTAAGCTAGATCAATACATTCATACGAAAGCCCAATAACTCAACATAGCTCTGCAGTGACTATCACCCTGACCAGTCACATATAATGTTCATAAAATTATTACAGATCAGTATTCCTAGATTATTACATAGCAGCTTCATGTCTGCCATAGAGGCCTTGGACGACTATGATTCTGTAAACTGATGGGCTCATACCAGCTCACACAAATATCAGGCCATTTATTTCAACAGTTGAACTTTGACAATAAACTGCAGATGAATTTTGGGTGATTGTTTGATAGAAAGGTCAAATTTCAGGTTTTGGAATTCCCCTCCACTCAGAAACTCAGTGAATAAGTGCAAAAACCTCAAGACTCTTAACTCAAGGGGAATTTGGAAATTAATTGTGTCAGTGAGGGCCTTGTTACAATCATATAGTACTGGGCTGGGTTACTGCTGTGCTTTGTTAGTGTGGCATTCTGTATTTCAAAACAGCACCCTGGAATCCCTGTAACTCACCCATCATATAATAATGATGTTTCACACAAAGCATGCCATGTAGGATAACATATGAAAGGTCATGATCGGCTGAAACCCAGTCTTCTGTCCAAATATGTATAGAATCTCAGGGCTGGAAGGGACCACAAGAGGTCATCTAATCCAACCCCCTGCTCAAAGCAGGACCAATCCCCAGACAGATTTTTGCCCCAGCTCCCTAAGTGGCCCCCTTGAGGGCTGAACTCACAACCCTGGGTTTAGCAGGCTAATGCTCAAACCACTGAGCTATCCTGCCTCCTGATATGTATTAGTGTATAATGAATTATGAGCTTTCTGCTGTATGTGTTACTGAATATGTTGTACGGTTGAAGTCTCTCTACTACTAGCTAGTGCTCCATTCCCTGGGCAGGGTGTATGCAACATTAATCAGCAGGGGAGGTGTAAAACAGGGATTTACATACTGTAAGAGGCGCACAGCCATCTTGCAGGGGATTATACTTGTGACATCACAAAGCACACCGACATGTCTGAGCTAATGTATACAGAGCACTGGATTGCAGCATATAAAAGCAGTCTATAAAATAGGGAACAGCAGCATCATGCTTGCTTACCCTCCCCCACTGGCTGGAAGCAACAGTACACTGGGAAACTAATCCCAGGCTTAATGGGGAGCCAGCGATTATAGAACTTGTAACATCTAGTGGGTGGAAAACTGCCTTGAACAAAGTACTGCCGCAGTCTAATAAGGTTTAAGATTAGACAGTGCAGTTACCTTTATTTTCTTTGGTAACTATGCTGACCTTCTGTGCCTACCACTCTCATTAAATTCAAAAAAATATCTTTCTGTAGTTAATAAATCTGTTTTATATTTTAACTACAAAAATGCATTTGGCTGAAGTACTGATTGGAATCTAGCCTCAGTTTACAAAGGCTAGTGTGTGTTCCTCACACATTGATGGAGAGGCAGACTGGGTATAAACTGTACACTGGTGGGTTCTGACGCAGGGCAAGACCGTACAGTCTGGGGTGCACAGGCCTGGGGGCTTGGAATTTGCTGGTGCCTTTCCTGTGTGATTTGTGAGTGGTCAGGGAGATATCATGTAATCTAGGCGGGTGTGGGGCTCCAATGCTGTTGTAGTGAATAACAAACAGCGCCTGAGAAGGTTGGCTTGTCACACTCAACGCATGTGAAGAGAAGCCCAGGCTGGAGAATAGGGGGATAGGGTCCCAGTTCCAGGTCGTACTGGAGCCCCATCACAGCTAGCAGTATCAGGCAGTTCTGCAGCACACGCCACCAACAAATCATGATATAAAGCACCACCTACGCCCCTTATTTTTTATGGCTAAACTGCAGGTGGATTGATTTAAAATCAGAGCCGGAAACTTGATTAAATAACTTGGTTTTATTTTTTTGCATTTGTACGTTTTTAGTTATTTTCATAAAAGAAAGTTTCATTGTCAACTAACCATTAAATAGTGCTTGAAGCCATGATAGCCCTTTGCCTAAATTTGTAAAGTCGTATATTTATTAACCAGGAACGATAGTCATAGAATCTATATGAAATTTAATTTAAGCAATTATGTAAGCTTTCACATACAAGTTATCAGATCTTATTGTTCTTTTTATGTTAAAAATGGTAAATGACTATATTCTTCTTTACTAGATTTTTTTTTTAACTCAGGATTGTGTCAAGCTGGTTGAGGTGGAAATTGATCAAATAAAAATGTAGCAGAAACTATTTTAAATGCTTTTCATTAGTGAAATAAAATTACTTAAATGTGCTGGGCACACATAAGGGAAAAAAGTTAATCGAAGTACATGAAGTGAAATCGAAGGTACTTTAGTGAAAAAAGGAGAGTATCTACTTCAGTTAACTGAATAGATGTTTGTTATGCTATAGAAGCAAACGGGATCTTTTCACGGAAAGGCAATATGCTGCATTTATGTGAAGAATACAATTAGCATATGCATGTAATCACTCACAACACCACACACACACACACACACACAGCCCACCACGGTCAAGTTATAGTTACCAGGTAGAGCCAATCTAGTGCTAGGTGGCCAACAGTGATCGTGGTCAGAGAAAGAGCTGGGTTTCGTCAGTCGCGACACGATCTTTGGGAAGTCTTGGCAGACAGAACCCATAGAGTTTATGCAGGCATTTTTTATAAGTGATTTTTTTTTGCGACCAACCAGATTTTTGCACATTATGCCTGGGCAATTAAACTGTTTTTGACAGTGTTTGTTTTTTATAATGTTTTTTTCATTTGACATGTTTTTTTATTAAATTTTGCAGAGTTATTTTAATGCTGTTTTTGATTACCTCTATTGTTTGAATTGATAGTTGTTGTTTTTTTTTAGAGTGTTAATTTGCTTTTTTTTTTTTTTTTTCATTTATATAGGGCGCGGTTGCAGCCTTTTCAAAGAATCATATAGAAATCAGAGGTTGAAAGGGACCTCAGGAGGTCATCTAGTCCAACACCCTGCTCAAACAAGGACAATTTCCAATAAATCATCGCCAGCCAGGGCTTGCCAGCCTGACTGAAACCTCTAAGAAAGCGAGATGCCACCACCTCTTAGTAACCAATTTCCAGTCGGTTACCACCATCCTGTGAAAAGTTTGTTTCTAATGCTAACCTAATAACCTCCCCAACTGCACATGACGACCATTGCTCCTTGTTCTGCATCAGGTACCACTGGAACAGTCTAGATCCATCTCTTTGAACCCCCTTCATGGTGTTGAAAGAGCGATCCAATCCCCCTCTGCTCTCTTCTGAAGACTAAATAATCCCAGTTCCCTCAGCCGCTCCTCATAAATCATGCGCTCCAGCCCCCAATCATTTCTGTTGCCCTCCAGTGGACTCTTTCCAAATTTTCCACATCTTTCTTGTAGTGTGGGGCCCAAAACTAGACACAGTACTCCTGATGAGGCCTCACCAATGTCGAATAGAGAGGAATGATCACGTCCCTCGATCTGCTGGCAATGCCCCTACTTATACAGCCCAAAATGCCGTTAGCCTTCTTGGCAACAAGGGCACACTCTTGACTCATATCCAGCTTCTCGTCTACTGTAACCCCTAGGTCCTTTTCTGCAGAAAAGGTGCTCTTGCGTTTGTTTGTTTGTTGGGGGGGTTGTACCTTTGGCTTAGCGATGGCTTTTACACTTATTTTTTTATATATACATGTTTTATTTACATATAAAAGAAAATTAATTTTCACAGAACATTTTGAACAGGAACATTAAATTGCGATGCAAAAGAAAAACAATTATTGCATTTTTTTAACTTATTTTAAAATGCTAAACTTACAACTAATTGGTGACCCTTAGAGGTCTGTTATTGCCTTGAAATCAGCACAGACACAGATTCTGGCTGATGTATTTTTACCAATGGCCTATTGGGCCATTCCTTTTTGCTGTTTAAAAAGGGTGGCTGGCAGGATATGATTAAATTATACACCAATATATTTAATATATGCTACATTTTTATTTTAAATTATATAAAATACAAACATAAAATATTACTATTACAATTTCTGGTCACCATGGGCCAGATTTTCCAAGGTATTTAGGTGTCCAATGGACTTTTCAAAGCAAGTTAGGTTCCTAACGCCCACTGAAACACATGGATGTTGAAATCAATGGGAGTTAGGCACAACTGAGTTAAGAGGTTCTGAAAATACCATATGGTATTTACCAGCATCTTTAGGTGCCTAAATATCTTTGAGAAACTGTCCCCATGTTAAAGCAGCAGAGAATCCTGTGGCACCTTATAGACTAACATACGTTTTGGAGCATGAGCTTTCGTGGGTGAATACCCACTTCGTCAGATGCATGTAGTGGAAATTTCCAGGGGCAGGTATATATATGCTAGCAAGCAAGCTAGAGGTTCTTCACATTTTTTGGATTAGTAGATCTCCTCTCTCACTTGGTTTTTATTCATAGATTAGAAAAGCAAAACAGGCTTTCTTAGCTTTTCTCCCCCTATTCAGTTTCTCACCTTTAATGAACTAGTCCAAATGAAGAAAAAATTCTCCCTGAACTTCTTCATAGATTCACAGATTCCAATCTCAGAAGGGACCATTGCAATAATCTGGTCTGTACTCCCTGTCGCAACCCTAAAGTGCACGCTTAAACACGGTCTCTTTATGGCCAATTGTCGGCCCATAGCCATTTTGTTTTAGTAAAAGGACAAGGTGGTCTCCATTTTGGGTCAGATTCTTATTCCTTAAAGGATAGGAAAGCCCCAAGGTGTCATGTGCATAACCCTAGCATGTCGGGTGCACCCTATGAGCCGTATACAGACATGTAAGCATGTCTCAAACAAGAAGTAGCATGCTTGCCAAGTACAGCTTCTGCTACGTAGAAGGCTCCTGCCTGGAACCTGGAAGGCGGAGGAGCTAGGGGGCCCATCCGGTATCAATGTATGTAAAAGGGAACCAATCTGAGACTGACACAAGTAAAAGCCCCCAAACAAAACTATGTCTCACGCCAGAATCGGGAGGTGTTCCCGCGTGTCAGCTGAAAAGTCTGATCACCCTTTCAGCCAAGATATCTCCTCCGGATTTTGCCGGCTCGTGTCATTTCATGTTAAAACAAGACCACCTCCCCTGATTCGCTATGCAATCGGTGTTTATGCTGCTGGTCAGCTGTATCTGGAGTGTGGAATGTATTTTGTAATTTCTGCAAATATTTCTGCTCTTGCCTGACTCTTCCCCCGCCTCTACCCCCTTTTCTGTTTCTTGCGTTTATTTCATTCTATGTATAAGAAAAGTGGTTGGTTTTTTTTTTCCTTTTCTTTTTCTCTTTTATAGCTTATCTTTTGGCCTTGTTTCTTCCTTTTATGTGAAGCAGTGTAGATAAGAGTAAACACGTTGCTCTTCCTAGCCAAAGTGTAATTTATTCCCATTAAAATAAACGCAGCCATTTGGCTTTAAACGAAATCCGTTGTGTCCCGCTATTCCTCTCCCCTTAAATAGTCACTCGAACCTTACGTGTCGCAGACAGTCCCGTATAACATAGGCCATAGAATTTCCTCCAAATAACTCCTAGAGCAGATTTTTTAGAAAAATATCCAATCTTCTTTTTAAAATTGCCAGTGATGAAGACTCCAGCATAATCCTTAGTAAATTGTTTCAATGGTTGATTACTCTCACTGTTAAAAATTTATGCCTTATTTCCAATTTGAATTTGTCTAGCTTCAACTTCCAGCCACTGGATTGTATTCCTCCGAGCATGCTCAAATACATTTGTTAGTCTCTAAGGTGCCACAAGGACTCCTGTTCTTTTTGCAGATACAGACTAACAAAGCGGCTACTCTGAAATCTATTATACCTTTACCTGTTAGACTGAAGAGCCCAGTATCAAATATTCATTCCCCATGTAGGCATCCATAGACTGTAATCAAGTCACCCCTTAACCTTCTGTTTGTTAAACTAAATAGATTGAACTTCTTGAGTCTATTACTGTAAGGCAGGTTTTCTAATTCTTTAATCATTCTCATGGCTCTTATCTGAGCCCTCTCCAATTTATCAACATGCTTCTTGAATTGTGGGCACCAGAACTGGACACTGGACTGTTGGATGCAGCGGTCGTCCCTTCACCAAATGCAGAGATAGAATAACCTCTCTACTTCTCTTCAAGATTCCCCTGTTTATGCATCCAAGGATTGCATTAGCCCTTTGGCCACAGTGTTGCACAGGGAGCTCATATTCAGCTGATTATCCACCACAACCCCCAAACCTTTTTCAAAATCACTGCTTCCCAGGATAGATTCCCCCATCATATAAATATGGTCTACATTCTTTCCTAGATGTATACATTTACCCATATTAAAATACACATTGTTTGCCTGAGCCCAGCTTACCAAGCGATCCAGATCACTCTCTATCACGGACCTGTCCCCTTCATTATTTACCATCTCCTTAATTTTTATGTCATTTGCATCATCAGTGAAGATTTCACATTTTCTTCCAAGTCATTGATAAAAATGTTAAATAGCATAGGGTCTAGTGAGTGTTATGTACTCCTTCACTAGAAACATATCCTCTCTGTAATGATTCCATGTTTAGAATTACATTTTGAGACCCATCAGTTAGCCGGCTTTTAATCCATTTAATGTGTGCCACGTTAATTTTATATTATTCTAGTTTTTGAATCAAAGTGTCATGCAGTATCCAGTCCAATGCCTTACAGAAGTGTAAATATATTACATCAACACTATTACTTTTATCAACCTAACTTGTAATCTCATGAAAAAAAGATATCAAGTTAGTTTGACAGGATCTATCAGAAAGTCAGGGTCCAAAAATTTCATTCCCAATTATTTTTTCTGCAAAAGTATTTGCTCTCTTACCTCTGGGAACCACCTCAATAATTCTAAGGGACCACTAAGAAATTCTCATACCAAATTTCAGATTTGAATAGGATGAAATGAGAAATCTGATAATGTGAACAAGAAAGAGAGAGAGAGAGAAATGTTTAGACTTGGGAGAGAAGAAAGGAAACAGAATATGACTGGCCATAGTTTAGTGCCAGGCCTATTAACATACCCACATCACTCTCTGGTTTTATATGAAATCACCCATACTAACCCTTGAGACCAGCATTAGAAAAACTAATTGATTGCTTGAACTTCCCTACAGACCTCTGTGAAAACTGGACTGTCTAATGTTTTCTCTGAATACTGTGTTGTGCCTCAGTGTCCCATGGCATGTTCTTCAGTATCTAGGTCAGTGGAAACGGGTGTGGGATTGCTGCAGATTGGACGGGCCAAGTGCACCTAAATGCCTGGCACTCGTCTCTAGCACACTGATGGCCTGGCCCCTCCTCTGCAAGATGGCAACTGAAGTGTTGGAGACAAAGAGATCAGAGTGACTCCCCCTCCTGCCCGGAAAGGGCTGAAGCGGAGGGAGGGGCTGGAGGGGTGGAGTCTTGGAGCCTTGCTGGGGACAAGAAGTGAAGATGCAAGATTGGTCTGGACACTGCCCCCAGACATGGAACCAGCCGGGTCTGGTTGCTGTCTCTCCAAGCTCTGTTTTAGACTCTGTTCCTGTATCGAATAAACCTCTGTTTTGCTGGCTAAGAGTACGTCTGACGCAGAGTTGGGAGTGCAGGACCCTGTGGCTTCCCAGTTGACCCCGCTGGGCGGGCTCGCTGTGGAACGCACGGCATGGGGGCAGAGGATGTTAAATGCTCCAAGGAGAGACACCAGGAGTGAAGACGTGTGAGCTTCTTGCCCTGAACAAGTCTGCTCCAAGGGAGAGGAGCTCCCAAAGTCGATTGCTTAAGTGGGGCATTCCACGAGGCATCGCCCGAGAGGACTCCTGTGCACACCTCTAGATAAACTCTGGTTGTTGCCTATAGAGGGAAAATATACTGGCGGTTTATTCCTTAGGAAATGCTGTCATATTGTTTTAAGCAGGATCACCAGAAACACGAGAGACATAATGAACAAGAACCATTTAAAGTCTGTCAGGATAAACTCCTCTTATACACACTTTTCTATGTCTGAGAAAGTCTGGCTGATGCAGGAGGGTAGCTACAGATTGGGACAAGTGAGCGTAGAACATCATATCCCCTATTCACACACCACCATGTCTTTTCTTTCAGACAAGGAAATTCACATTCTAGTGAGGTCCAGATAGTCCTCCACATAGGTTAAACCCTTAAGGAGAAGGAACTAAGTTTCAGTCTAGTATTTCCGTCAACCTTCTTCCATAAGGGATGGTTTGAGTTTTGTTCAACAGACAGAGCCAATTCACAGAAAACAAAGGACATGGTTAGCCAACGGCATGCAAACCCCAGGTTGTGAGTTCAGTCCTGAGAGGTGGCCTTTAGGGAAGCGGGATGGTTTCGCCTGCTTTGAGCAGGGGTGGACTACAGATCTCCTGAGGTCCCTTCCAACCCTAATAATGCTGTGATTCTGTGAAAACTCACCAAAGCCCATGGATACTGCCCAGATCGTTAGGTCGGCAGATGCCATCTTGCTGACAGGGCCAGTGTCTGCCACCTAACATTCCCAAGATTGAGCCTACCCAACATCAGCAGGTGTCGTCTTCAAGGCAAGCTGCAGCAATTTGTTGGACCCTGCGGAAGGGTGCAGGGGTTCTATCAAATTGGACTGCGGAGGAAAAACCGCACAAGATCACTGCTTCTGCCTCTGGTAACGTGCTTGATGCCTCTGCAGACACGAGGCCCACACCACACTGTGAGTATTTGGCTTAATGACAGGTACAAGTGACACATCCGCAACGGGGACCGCGGTGGTTGCTGCACTTCAGCGCGGAAGTGACCCCAGGGACCGAAGCCAGCTCGGCCTGGGTCGGAGTCCAAAAGCGGGACCAGGAGCATACAGCTATATATACACAATACAAAAGCAACTCATACATATGCAAAAAGGGACTGCCCACAGGCTATGTCCGCCCTTTGGCCTAAGGCCATACAAACTGGTTTCAGCCTGTTAAAAGCAAGTTATAACTGGCATGCCGTGTCCTACGATGACCGGCCACTTAGCAATCAGGGGCTTTTCACAAGGCCGCCAAGAAAGCGGAGACACCCTAGCTTGGCCGTGACACAGTCTTCCGCAGTCCCCTACAGCCTCCAAGGCCCCCACAGACAGGGTTGTCATTGAGCTTACCCTTCCCTCCACTCCTGTTTGCGCAGAACATATGGGTTAGAGCCTCTCACAGTTGTGAGGAAAAATTGTGTATTTTTTAAACTTGTCATTGAAGTATTTATGTGAATATAACATAATTGACAGATTTTTTATATTGGAATTCTTGGGCTGTAATTTCAGTCTCAAAATGGAAACTTTAAAAAGTTACAAGGGAAGCAATTGTAACTTCAAAGTGCTTGTGCTGAGACAAAGTCTTGAACTTGAAAGTCTGCAACTTTCTTTTATGCTAACACTATCACATACAATGTACCTGAAAATGAGCCACTTTAAAGATGTGACGGAATCAACTCATGAAGAAACAGAAGAAAAGTGAAAAGGAAGAACTAAAATCAGCTCATTAGTTTTGAGTTTGAAGATTTACTAGGTGGAGCCACTTGCAGAGGTATAAGGGGGGAAGGCAGCAGCCAACACACATGTTGCTCAACAGGACAAGGGAATTTGGACTAAGGACATCAAGGAAAACCCCTCCTCGTGGACTGTAATGTCCACATACACAGCAGCCTAGACCTGGGACAGAGGAGAGACTGAGACTATCTAAATGTCTGGCCTAAAATAGTGATGTGACTGGGATGGTTTAATGACCGGAATAAAATAGTAACAAGGAGGAATAGCATAAAACTAATCAATAGCATCTTATTTCTGTCTTTTTTCGTTATAACAAAGTAAAAGTTGGACGATATGTAGTAGGAGGAAGTCAGAGTGAACTCTGTACCAGATTGCTAGATGGGGGCTATTTCAGTTGATAATTCCTTTAACCATTCACTTGAGCCTCTCACTTTTTTGGGGCTCTGTGCTATGGGCAGTGGGCAGATCTGACAGGTCTGTATGGGAAGAATTCCTGCCCTCCACCAGTCTTCGGGTCACACCTTGAGTAAGTATGAGCAGCCCCTAAACCTCCCTGCCAGGGGCACAGTGAACTCTTCATTGGCAGACAATTCAGAAGAACACATTAGTGTCAACAGAGAGGATGGCAATGAAACCTATGTCTTGGGATGGCACCTGCATTATATATGGAGTCATTAGACAATCACTATATCTATGGGCATATGAGGCTCTGTAGTACACATCGGTATCTGACCTAGGGGAAGGAAAACTCTGAATACAAATCCTGCACTTATGTCAGCTGCTGTGCTCGTGGCATCTATTGTACCAGCGCAGAACCATCTGCTTGGGCAAGAGAGCAGGGAAGGCTCTGTAAAACCTCTCACTTAAATCCATTCATAATACAGATTGTTCTGCTAACTCATTCACCCAATCAACTCAGCAGCGTTCTATGGTGATGGGGACAGGCAGAGGATGCTGCTGGCAATCCTTAGTCACAACTTTGCACACCGCTGGCCTTAGGGTGATGGTCCTTTTCCACAGATCAGGGCAGATACGGAGCTCATCTCCTCCTGAGATGATCGAGCAGGCCTTTTTAGCATGGCCGTCCTTAGGCATACGCAGCAGACGCGGCTGCGCAGAGCACCACCGGGATCAGGGACGGCCTTTTTGGGGTGGGTGGCCAGAGCGGCTGCCCTGGGCGGCCCATCAAAGAAAGCACCAGGTGCTGGCCCATCCTGATGCTCCACGCATCCCGCAGTGCTGGTTTCTCTTTGACTCGGCCCAGCCCCTCCCTGTCATATAGCATAAGTCCCAATTCTGAACCTTAGCGTCCAAAATGTGGGTGCCTGCATGAAACCTCCAAGCTTAATTTCCAGCTTAGATCTGATAGCGCTGCCACCAGCCAGAAATTCCAGTGTCTGGCTCACTCTGGTTTCCCCAAAACCTTCCCTGGGGGACCCCAAGACTCAGATGCCCTGAGTCT